>NW_008751646.1:673679-908538 GCF_000230625.1 Exophiala dermatitidis NIH/UT8656 | reverse complement strand
ATTCGTTAATAGATATTATAGATCTTAATATAATTAATTATATCTTTCCTAATATACGACTACTAATAGTACTATATAATAGTCTTTATTATTCGGCTCTTACTAAAATATCTACTCTACTAGAGATTATTATAGTTCGTTTAGAGAATCTTTTCTCTCGTAGTAGAATTATATAATATATATACGACTTCGTCGCGATAGACTATATCTTTCTAGTCGATAGTCTAAGTTTCTTAGAACTCGCCTCTTTTAATACGGCTATCGAATACTATCTTCTAGCGAGCTTTCTTATACTAGATATCTCGTACTTAGAGCTCTCGTAGTCTAGTCGCTAATAAGTCTCTACGCTTACGTAGCTTAGTAGTTTCTTTCGAACTTAGGCTAGAGATAGCTATTAACTTAGCTTCGAACGTTAATAAAGTTATAATATTATAACTACTTTTAGTAGAATCTCTACTACTCCGAACTATTACTCGAGTTAGTACTTCTATAATAATCTCGTTATTAATTTATAGACGTTCTCGCGACTCGTCGTTAGTAATAAATATTCGTATTTCGAGTAACGCTTTTATAGCGTTCTCTTTTAATAGATTCTCCTTATCTATATAGTTTAGTCGACGAGAGAGTCTATCCGCTAGGTTATTCTTATCTCGTCGCTACTAAATCTTAAAGTTATATATAGCTAGTATCTCTATTTAGCGTATCTAACGCCGATTTAGAACCTTTATCGTTATAAAGCTCTATAGCGTCGTATAATCGGTAAGAATAATTATACTCCTTATAGGCGTCTCGAGGTAGTATCTCTATACCTTAAAGACGTATATAATTATAAATATCTTACCGTCGCTAGTAATATAATTCTTTTCTATAGAAGTTATCTTCCTTAAGAAGAATACTATAGATTTCTATAGTATATACTCTACTTACGTCTTATACGCTTACGATAGTATCTCGCTAATTATATCTTCTAATATATTAACTTTAATACGATATTATCGCTCGAGATTAAAGTATACTAATATTAGCGCTTTTATAAAGTATTTCTTAATTTTATAGAATACTTAGTCTATCTCTATAGTCTACTAGAAGGATCTTATCTTCTTATCTACGACTATTCCCGTAAGAAGATTAGTAATAGAGATAACGACCGTAGAGTACTAGTAGATAAACTCTCGATAGAAATTCGTAAACTCTAAGAATACTTAAATATCTCGATAGAACTTAGATATAAACTATTTCTAGATAGCGTCGACTTAACTAGACTCTATTAAGACTCTATTAACTTCTACGCGATATTCTAGGAAGTTAATCTTCTCGGTAAAGAATTTATACTTCGATAGCTTTATATAGAGACTATATTACTAAAGTCTCTTAAGTACGAGACTTACGTATCTCTTATACTCCTTAGTATTATAGCTATAGATAAGTATATCGTCTATATATACTACGTAAATATTATCGAGTAAGCTCTTTAGCGCTTCGTTAATATATACTTAGAATAAGATAGATATATTTATTAAGCTAAAGAGTATTACTAGATATTCGAAATATCTATATCGCGTACGAAACGCGATTTTCTAGCGATCTTCTTTCTTAATTAGAATCCGATAGTACGCGTCTTATAAGTCTAACTTAGTAAAGATATATACGCTACTTACGCGATCTAATATCTTAGGAATTAAAGAAAGAGAATATTGATTCTTCTTAGTAATCTAATTTAACTTACGATAGTCGATATAGAGTTATAGGCTACTATTCGACTTTAGAATAAAGAGAATAGATATACCCGTCGGCGACTCGCTATATTAAATCTAGCCCTTAGCTATTACTATATCTAAGTACTCTTAAAGAATAAATAGCTCGTATATATTTAGAGAATAGATAGACTCGTAGAGTATCTTCTCGCCTTCGATAATAGAGATTAAATATTACGTACGTACTTCTACTAGAGAGAGATCCTTACTTAGGTTCTCGAATATCTTTATAAACTTACTAAAGCGAGAGTCTAACTTAATCTTCTACTCTATATCCCTAAGTAGAATATTAGTACTTTTTAGGGTCTCGTTAACGACTAGTTATATAAAAATTATATTTATATCTAGATCTTTCGCCTATTTCTCGAAGTCTTTTAGAGATAACTAAATTATACGCGACTTACTCTCGAGTCGATATAATTAGATACTAAAACGTTAGTTAATTTATAGATTTATCTCGAGTAGCTAATTATAATCGAGAATCGTATTATAATTTATAATCTCTATCGCGAGGTACCGTTAATATATCTTCTTAGTTCTTTTTCGCGAGTCGATTATAGACGTTTTAAGGCGATATTCTCTATATACTCGAATTAACTACCTCTTAATAGTATATATATATATCTTTAATAGAGTAGGGTTAAGCTTATATTCTTTAGCTAGTATATATAAAAGGAAACTTATCTACGCTCCGCTATCGAGTAGAGCCTTTATCTTATACTTTCTACTAGAGATATTAATCTTTATCTCTAGAGTAAATAAGCTTTTCTCTAGCTATATTTTATCTTTAGATTATACTACTTAATTTTTATCTAGTTCTAGCGCTACTATAGTACTTAATAGACTAGATACTAGTTTTTTAAATTCCTCTTTATAACGTTCTTTTACTTTAATTACGACTTGTTTACGAAGAGCTTATTCTTCTTTAGATAATCGATCTACCTATAATCTATAGTCTCGTAAATAAAGTATCTTCTCGTAAAGAGCTTCGTAAAGATTCTACTTATAGATCTTTACTTTTTAGAATTTAAGTCTTTTTAGGAATTTAAGTCTTTTTAGAATAGTACTCTAGCGACTAGTTAGTCCTATCGCGTATACGAGCCGCGATTAGTCTACTATAGATTTAAGCTTCCGGATATAGACGCGTCTACCTTACTTACGGGTTTTAATTAGAGTATCTTTACGGCCTTAGGCTTTTAAAGTATTCTCTTTAGTCGCTATACGAAGACTAGAACTTAGGCTTAAGAAGTAATCGTTCGTATATCGCGTCTAATAATCTTACGAAGTATAGACGTTAGAGAATAATAAAGAGTCTATCTCTTCCGCTTATTCTTAGTAAGAAGTTCTATATCTTTCTTTAGAAGTTCTATCTAATAGACTAGATCTCGTATTAATTAAGTAGATTCTTACTTAAGAGTCGTAAGCGCTTCTAGCGCTTCTTTCTTACGAATATCTATATTCTTAATAGTATTTTTATACTAAACGAGAAATACGTTCTATAATAGAGATATTAGTACTTTCTCGCGACGATCTCGACGCTAGTTAATTATCGCTCGACCTCTAAGATAATTAGCTACGATTCGAATACGATACTTCTAGTCTAAAGTAACGTTACTCGAGATAGCCTTAAAAATAGTTTACTAGCTACTATCGAAGTCTCTTAATTCTTAGATATTTTTACTACTAAATTCTTTTAATTTAGCGATCCTAAGAATCTAGTATAACTTCTTTTAATCTTAGTCTCTAGACGATACGCTCCGAGCTCGCTTACGTATCGATAGCGTTATATCTTCGATCTTTATATATTACTTCGAGATATATCTCGTAGCTTCTTCTTCTATTATCTAGATCTCCTCTTCTAAACGCTTTCGCTTTAACTACTCTTAGAGTTAGGCGCGCCTCTTAAGAAGAGCCGCTACTTATAAGGTAGAAGCGGATTTAAAGAGTTCCGCTTAGGCCTAAGTCGTATGTAGATCGTCTACGACTTCTCCGTTAGATAAGCTATTCTCTAGAGTCTTAATCGACCCCTCTATATATTAGGCTAGAATCGACGACGACTCGCCGGAATTAGGCGTCGCTCTAGTAGATAGATCTACTCTCTTTAGCTCTATCGTTACGTAGATAGCTTACTTCTATATCGCTTACTCCGACCGATTTAGGGTAATACTTCGAGAATATTAGGAATGCCTAATAGGAATAGATAGAGTATAGCGATATAGTCTTTAATTAGTATTAAGTACTTCTTAACCCTATAGTTATATACGACTCGAAGCATAAGAGAAGGAAAGCTCTCTTATACGGGTCGCGTACCGTTTATATCTCTTAGCTCTATCCGAGTAGCCGAGGGGTACAAGTTGTCGGCAGTTGGCAACGGCAGTTGGCCTCGGCATTCGTGACAGATTATATAGTAGTAAGAAAGTTAATTTATACTATATCTTCTATAGCTTCTATTATATATAGAGCCTTATACTACTTATATAATAACTTCTATTAATAGAACTATATCTCTAAGTCTTTACTTCGTAGTATTTATTTTAAAGTATACTATCTACTCGCGAGGCTTTGCCTCTTTATCGCGTCTAAGGGTTCTAGACGGTCTCTTAGTATCTTTAGCTAACGATAGAGTATAGACTTATCTTTATAAGATAGACGGTTAAATAGAGATATTATTCTATTAAATCGATTATTAAGGCATTAGATTAGAGTAGTCTATTATCGATATAGCTCTAATTAACGTTAGTAGTCTCTATCTTTCTTATCTACTAGTAGCGTCTATTTCTCCTTCTATATAAGAATATTCGATTCGATATAAGGAGGTAGTTTAGGCGACTCTAGTAATAGAATCGGTTCGAGTTAGGAGAGGTTAATATACTATTATAATTCGTTAGTCTATACTTTACTTTTAAAGGCTCTATACTAGTTATTCTAGTTATCGAGAGTACTTAGAATAGAAGTAGTTCTAATAGAGATAGTAGAAGAGCGAGTCGACTTCTTATAGTATACTACTATTATTTCGATTACGGTAGAGAATAATTCTATTAATACTATTAATTAGTTCTTATATTAGAGTATAAGTATTATAAATAAATATATTCGATTATTAGTTATTTATAGAGTAGTTAATCGTAAACTAAGCTTATAACTATTAGTAGATACGCTAAAAATATTATATTTACTCTCGCTCTATCTACTTTATAGTATATAGAGTACTTCTATATATATTATAGAAATCGGAGAGAATACTATATCTCGTACGGTCTATAGATTATTCTAGAGAGTATTAAATCTCGTCGTCGATATCGTTGTCGAGCGTTATTTAGGGTTGGTAGCGAGGTTCAGGAAGTGCAGCTAACGTAAGTGTTCCTTGGCAGTGGGGTATCGGAGCCGACTGTGTACAACAGGGTTTTACTGACACCTTAGTCACCGCCCAGAGGTTGCCAGGCACCTTGAACTTGAAGTCCTGCCTGCGCTGGGCCGCAAAGGCGCAACAACATCCTTAACACACTGGCATGGCAATCCCCAGCATCAACAAACCAAGATCTGTTTGTTTATTTACAAAGTTTATGATAATATTGTTTCCGTCTAAAATGTTATTTTTAAACTACATTTATTATTGGAAACAAAGAACGGAGATGCTTGCAATCCCTTTCCTTGCCGCTAATATGACGCCTGGTTCTCGCTCCCCCGATGGCGTCCTCTCGCCCTTCTCGAAAAACAGTCAACTTCCGCAGTGAGCCTTTGATAGAATGAATTGAGAATCTCAGAGACCAACTATGGCAAAAAGAGTCTTTGAGACATTTGACGGACGCGAAGTCACGGATGCTATGTTAACGGAAGCGGCCGTCCTGTTCAACGAAAACTACGGCATATGGGGAACGGATCCTACGCATTCTCGATCAGTACCCAAACAAGGTGAGTTGTGCAAAGGACCTTTCTGGTTATGTGTTCGATCAAAAGGATAGGAAGTCGCGTGAAGCTCAGCAAAGACCGTCTACGAGCCCAATGCCTACCTAAAAATGTCGACTGCTCCTACGCAAGAGTCACCGTTGAGGATCACCTAGCAGGGAATGCGTTTGCTTGCCGATGGAGAGTTGAGAATAGAACAGTATGCTGGATCACTCAACTTGTTGTCCACAGCGACTATCGAGAGCGCGGACTTGCAATGGGCCTGCTAAATTCCCTCCGACAAGACGACGACAACATCTACGGCATCATGAGTTCACACCCTGCCGCCTGCTTAGCGGCTGCAAAGGCTTTTGGAGGTAAGCTGAGAGGCCACCCGACTCCGAGTTCTTCACATTATAGCTCTAGAACTCATTGTCTCTTAGGTGGTATCGACTCAGTACCCACCGGCTTTATTCGCGATAATGCGAGCACCGTTATGAAGGAATCGCCCGTCGAATATGTCAGAAATGCTGAGCTTCGTGGCAACCTCTTCGATCCTGATGACACAAGGGGGGTGATTTCGTCTGTCTGCACAAACTTTTTCGTTGATCATGCTGAACCGCTTGAGGCACTGAAGTGGGTTCGACAGAGACATAGTTGGCCTCTTGGCGAATTACTTGATGGGGATGAATTTCTTCTCATGATTGAGGCACCGCTTCGGAGTCGATCCCGATCTCGGTTGGCTTCATAACCTGGTGCATGAAGACTTTCCCAAGGGCCAGCATATTTCAGAGTCAATGTGTTGCTGGTATTGTCTTTGCGTGACACATGTACTGTGACGGGGTTTGGTGATCCAATGCACATGGCTTGGTAGCACATGACCGCATGGGAGTCGAATGCTTCATCAACTGAAGGCATCCAGGATCCGGTTCAACAAGAAGAAGCATGCATCGGTATCAACAACAACAAGCATGCATAGGTATTTCGAGTAGTCAAGGAGAGGTGGCTTTGCTACCACGTACGAGCATAGAGAATAGCTAGACGCTATTACTATTCATATTGTTTGTTTTGTTAACATATGGGAAATCTGCTGTTGAAGTAGTGTCTAGTCCCCGTGTATGCGCTCTATAGACGAGAGACGTGTTACAGAGGCAGCAGTGAGCTCTCCGGGCATCGAACGCCGGTCATTCGGAATGGCCGATTGACAGTCCACTTGTTTGTCACGTGTTGAAGTCATAGTTTTAGCCTGCTCCCAGGCATCTACAACGTACATAGGTGCCAGGAATCCGTGTTATTTTCTCAACACCTCCGGCTCAGAACATAAGCTACCGCAGTATATATCGCCATCTCGTCGGAGCAATCTCATCGTACCGTCGTTTGGAAACGCCATCCCCCGCGCACCATGGCCAACTCAAAGCAGATGGCAGAATTGCCACGATTTATTCTACCACGTTTGACCTGGACTACAACATCGCTTGTACAGGCTGCTCCCCAGACAGTGCATATTCGCCCAGCGATTGAACGTAAACGCACCGCTCCATCTTTCCAGACCCCAGCCGCTCCTCGAACGATACACACCAGCGCCGGCAAGAGTTTGTCCGTTTCCAAGCCCTCCTCCCCCGGACACTCTCCGAGAAGACCTCGCACATATGTCCAGCCACTCCACCCCAACTCGGCTCCAATTCGACACAATGGTGTCTATGTCGCCACATATAAGCCAGCACGGAAAGCATTCTCCACGAGCGCGGTGCAGAGGAAAGAACATCACTTCGACACGCTGAAATTCGTTCAAAGGTTAAAGGGAGAAGGCTTCAGTGAAGAACAAGCTGTGGCGATGATGCGCGTCTTGAACGACGTTATAGAAGAGTCAATTCAGAACCTCACTCGGACCATGGTTCTGAAAGAAGACGCCGAGAGGACAACCTATACTCAAAAGGTGGATTTTGCGAAGTTACGGAGCGAGCTGTCCAACGCCGACAGTACCGAGGCGCAACTGACCCGGTCGAGCCATGAGCGATTGTCCAGCGACCTGGCGAAACTGAGCGCAAGACTACGCGACGAGATTGGCCGTACACAAGCTAGTGTGCGGCTAGACCTCAACCTTGAAAAGGGCAGGATCCGAGAAGAAGCCAATGGTCAAGAAATGCGCATCAAAGAGACTGAAGCCCGGATCGAACAAGAAGTCGCCGGACTTAGAGAACGTGTAGAGGCGGTCAAGTTCTCAACCTTGCAATGGCTGATGTAAGTGCATGCTCTCAAGTTGCCTTGCTGGGACGGAATGCTAACTTCTATATTAGGGGCGTTTGCACGGGTACAGCAGCGTTGATTCTCGGTGCCTGGCGTCTGTTGATGTGAACGAACTCCTTGCTCTTGCACTCAAAATCCACTCTTCGCAGTTGGTATCCCTTGCCGCGCTTCTTTACATCGCCGCTCCTCGTTACGGGCTGGTCTGTCAAAAGCCTACAGTAGCGTGCATACCGGGAGATCAAGCCAGGCTCGACTACACCTGGTTTTGGCCTATTTCGGTATCTAAAACCCTTGTGCAATGACCCTCGGCAGATCAAATATCAGAGCTGCGCACAGAACTCGGTACACAGGGTCTGCCTCTTCTGGTGTGGGTACTGATCGGTCGGCTAATGGGTCTCCACAACCGGCCGCTCCATCCGAGGCTCAGTGACGCATGTTACAATCCGCGAGAAACCGCCAGAATCACAACTCAGCCTTGCCTCTGAATGGTTCGCTTGCGATTCGTAGTCATTTCCGGGAGGCAAATGCTGCTTTCGTGGCTGCATTGACTTTACATGTACAAAGCACAACCATATGTCACCTCCATCGATCAACACGGATAGGATACAGTATCTGTATAATCCATCACCTCGATAATCAGCGCAGCCATATTCAAAGGTACAACCAACAATATGTCCGAAACGACAACGTCTGTCAAGTCATGGGTATACACCAAACCCTCTTATCCAGATACTCTTCACCTCTCCACCACCGACGTCCCCTCCACGCCGTCACCCGGTCATATCCTCGTGCAGATCCATGCTGCTTCTTTGAATCCGGTGGACATTCAACTCATGAATTTGCCGCTGCACTCACTACCATATCTGAATGGTCCCAAGGTTCCAGGACGAGATTTTGCTGGGACTGTTCTGGCCGCCGGTGAAGGAACCGAGTTCAAAAAGGGCGATGAGATATACGGTATTATGCCGTTGGCCCTGGATGGCACGGGCTTCCTGACCGAGGTTGCTCACATTGACACCAGAAAGGCGTGCATCATCAAAAAGCCAAAACACCTCTCCTGGACGCAAGCTGCCAGTCTACCCTTGGTTTATCTGACTGCACAAACGATTATTGAAAAATGCAAGCCATTCATGAAATCTCCTGTACCTTCCGAGAACAAACTGGTTGTCCTTGGCGGGTCTTCTTCCACCGGCATCTACACCATTCAGATTGCCAAGTCGCTAGGATGGTCAATACTAGCCAGCTGCAGTGGTCGCAATGTTGAATTTGTTAAAGGTCTAGGCGCCTCGGAGGTTGTCGACTACACCACGTCGCCCACCGCTGTGGTTGACGCCGTAAAGAAGTTCGCTCCCCATGCCATTGCAGACTGTGTCGGTGGGACAGACTGTATTGGGCTCGCCCCTCAATATGTGACTATTGTGGGAGACAAGACCTCTCGGTCATCCATGGGCGGCAGTGCATTGTACCTGACGCATCCTCGCATGGTGGCTAGATGGCTGCTGGGATATGTCGGGTTGGGCAAATCATACGAATGCATCCTTCTTGATGCCAGAAAAGAGTGGTTGGAGGAAACCACGAAGCTCGATCCGGAGAAGGATGTTATCATTGATAGTGTCTTCGAGTTCGAAAAGGCGAAAGAGGCTTTTGAGAGGCTGAATACTGGCCGCGCGAGAGGAAAAGTCGTAGTCGAGGTGCGACGGTCATGAAGTGGGAGAGCTTCGCTGTTGAATATGCCAGTTAACGACCAAGTATGATTTAATGAGAAGAATGCTCGCCGACGTTGTTGCCAGACAGTTGACGTCTCGTACAATACCCAGTGTTAAGCCTTGTCTAAACGCAAGGCTGTCAGGTACAAGGACACTCTTTCAAAGGAGATAGTATACATGTCCAATGTACAGATCAATATCTGACAGTAAGACACCTCCAGATCTCTGATGGCAGTACCTATTCAGACTGTCCGTGTTTATGTACGGTCGGGCTGGAGCAGTAATAAGATGCTCAGGCATTTGGGAGTCGTGGCTTAACTTCGGGAGATGTGCCTGGCACCTTGTGCCTGGTATAACATTTGGAGAGCACATGCGTGGTTGCAGCTGACTGTTTCTGGCCATATGACCCGCGAACTGACACAGAAAGGGAGTATTGCCTTTCGTTTTCGCATTGCGACGTTTATTTCAAGTTCCTGATCATGTCTCACTGCTAATGTGCAACCGCCCGCGCGTCCCCCGGCCTGCGTCGTCGTTGTCGCAATGAAGAAGTCGTTCATCGAGCGTATCTTCCCCCATTCTCCCGGAGACACGCTCCCACAGTATGAGCACGAGACAACACCGCCCTCTCAACCCCCTTCCTCTCCGCCGCGGATACTGTTGCAGGAATCGACGGCGTCTTCACCGGCTCCCAGCACCGTATCCTCCCGGCGAAGTGGGCAACCATTGACCTCATCCCTGTTACGCTATGACGACCCCTTCCTACCGGTTGAACGAGCAGCCCGGGCTCTGGAACAAACTCTACAAGCGTTGTTAGATGCTCAATCGGACGGTCTCCTTGCTGGAGTTGGCACAACAGAAACAAACGATATCTCCTCAGACGGCCCGACGGACAAGAACGATGTCTCGTCCGCCGGCAGCCCGACACCCACCCCTTCAATAGCAACATCATCACTACGGAGACACGACAGAACCAGAACATTGCCCATACGACAGCCCAAGAGCCGCAAGATTTCGTTGCAGGGGGCACGCCGCGGTCTGACCAAATCTATAGTCGAGTTCGCGCATCTGAAAGAGTGGGAGTTGTCGCTTATTGACCAAGAAGTGGCGGCCCGACAAGTGGCATTGAGGCAAGCTTCAGATCTTTCAAACCAGAGGAAACTGTTAGAAGAAGGCATAGAGAAGATCAACAATTCAGACGGGGCGGCTGCGGCTGGACTACGCTCCGAGGCTCAAAAGGTCGAGGAGGAAATATATCAGTTGGAAGCCCGACTGGCCGAGCTGAAGGCTCGCCACAGACAACTTGTCAACAGAGCCCAGGAGATTGAAAACTCCAGGGATTCTGAGCTTAGCTCTTATACTGAATCACTACGCTTGAACGATGAAAAGGTTAGGTCTTTCCTTCGACAGCCACCGGTGGGTCGGAGTCTGAGCATAGCCCGCGAGCCTGGCATGTATGCTTTGAAACCCGACCGCAGAACGCTCCGCATGGCTGAAGATCAGTGGACGTCGGAGGTTGAAACGTTGAACCTTCGAAAATCGAGTGTTGAGAAGGAAAAGCGAGCACTTGAAGAAGGCTCGAGACTATGGAAATCAGTGGTGCATCGTGTCGTGGCTTTCGAGAAGGCCCTTCGAGCGCAAATGAAGGACTTGTCACAATCTCAGCTTGGATCTTTCGGCGGCGGTGACGATTCGACCACGTCCAACGGGACATCGGCCGAGGACGCCTCTCTGCAAGTCGTCCTTTCAGAACTATCCGCACTCATCGCTTTTCTTGAAGAGGCTGTGGCTGAGGCCGAGACGCACGATTGGAAACTTTTGATTTGTTCGATTGGGGCTGAGCTCGCCGCGTTTCAGCAAGCGCGTGATGCGCTCCTGCAAACGATGGGGTTGGAGGATAGTAACTTCGAGGAATCTGCTACTAAGGATGTCCTAGTCGAGCAGCACGACGATGGTGCACAAGGAGATCTGTTGAGCGACGGTCTGGTCGATACAAATCGGATGGTATCCCACAGTCCAGCTGAGAGCAGTAACCAGAGCCTGGAAGATACAATGCGAGAATTTGGCGGAGCCACTGGTCCGGACAGAAACTTGAAGAACGAAGCCGACAGTGGCCTGGGAGTCGAGTCAACATGCCCTAAATCGGAGGCCGCGGACGATAATGACCTAGTTGTCCAGTCTCGAACGGCTGGCGATCAAAGATCTGAGAGCGAAGATGACGATCCAGGTCCGGAGTTCTTGGTTTCGCATACCTAGCAACCCGGACAACTGGAACAGACTCGTCTTAATGTATCAATAGTAGTGGCTTATGAGCGTTTCATGCCGTTTTTTTATCAATCTGCAGCCCACCAATCATGGAAAAGAGTCCTCTAAAATACCAAATTGGCCGCGATATTGTCAAATTTGCAGTCTGTTATTGTCCAGCGCCCGTTGCGCTCATCTCCAGCAGTCTCTTTCTGATATTGGTGCTACTTATTTTGCTCTCGAAACTTTCCTTCTTTTGCTTCTGACCGTCTCCTTCATGGCCATCCATTGCGAGGCTGGCATCCAGAACGTCCACCTCGAAGATCTCGAGTTCCTTCCACCCCTTTTCTTTTCGTTTATCATTGACAGCCTTGCCGCCTGCCCTGGTTTCCCCTGATATCACTAGAGCACTGATGTTCTCGTCTGTGATGGTGGGGCCATACGGGTCTGAAATCTGGGTGTAATTGATGGCGATTTCGCCGCCATAAGTGACATGTACCACCTTTCCATTGGGGCCAGGCTCGTCGATATACTCTGTGGTTTTGATCGATGCCACGTCGGGATGGAAAACCAGGATGGACTCGACGAACTCTGCTGTGCGTTGTTGGCGGAGCGACCAGGGTTCCACGACAGAGCCGTACTTTTTGTTCACGAGTAGTGCGTCACCCGTGATGCCGACGGTGATGGTTCGGCGGGTTTTGTCTTGTCCGGTTTCGTTGGTTGAGGGCGGCTCGGCAGCCAGCAGAGTGCCGGTCAACAGTAACTTGTGACCGATGTGTAGATGGTCAAAGGTGCCGCCGACGGCGACGGCTTTGTGTGTTGAGACCGGACCATCGACCTCGCCCTCTTGGAGCGGCGGAGAGGAGGAGAAGCGTGAGGTTTGTCCTGTGGTGGTGGAGTTGGTCATGGGAATGGTCATTGCAGGACCGCTAGGAAGCCGCTGAACAGGCGGAGCAGTTTTGTTCCCTGTTGCTTGCCATGCCGTCGTTAGGGCTTTAAGGTGGCCCTCGCCGACCTCTCCTTCAATTGAATAGATGGTCGTGTAAGAGCGAGAGGAAGCGGCCAGCCCAAAAGTCTGGATATCGACAATGGGCCCAGACAGAAATTGCTTGCCCCGGAGTTGTTGGGGCAGTTGGTCGACTCGAGATTCTAGTTGAAACAAACGCACGTCCAATCCACCTGGAAAGTCGAGTTCGACTTCCGTTTCGGCGGCGACCGCGCAGATCAAGCTGTATGTCTCGGCTAGGAGTTGCTGGTAGGGGCGGAAGACTGCTGCCCGTGGGGTCAGTGGTGAGATCGGGTATGTTGGTGATAAGACGATGGCGACGTCGAGTCGGGAAATGGCAGTTGTGATGGTTGTCGTCTGCGACGACTGAGAGTCTCCCTTCGGTACTAATCTGGGTAAAAGTGTTTCAAAGGTTCGTTTGTATGCTGATGTCTGCGAGGCTGTGGTGGAGCCCAGCGCAAGTGCTGGGAGGAGGAGAAGAGAGACTGGTCCTGGTCCGTTTTGATCTGGGGAAGTCATTTTGATAATGCAATGGGTTGTCTTGCTATTGAAAGAATAGAGTGGAGTGATGATTTAGAGAAGTTGATAATATAGAAAATGTAGGGCCTGGGTGATGTGTTGAAAGGTCGAGCTGGTGGTGTACAGTATATAGTAATAGTCAGAAGGAGGAACAATATCCTCGGTTGGTGGAGCGGCTGCCAGAACGGCGGGCAACTTGTCGGGTAGTATTCAGTGCAAGCGTCTTTGGCCGTCCTGGACAGCAATATGATTTTATATAGGTATACTGTATGCTGACGACGAGGTTCTTCGATGAGCAGCCGTGGACCGGTCGGACAAACTGCTGCGGGCTGGATTGAAACTGCGAGCAGTGTCAGTGGTTGGAGCCGCTTCTTGGTGCTTGTTGGGTCTAAACTCAGTCCTCGGCGGGCGCAGTTGGCTGCAACACTGCAACACGCAACTTGAGTTCCGTGTCTGATTTCCAGCGCAGCAGTTGACAACAATTAGTTCCATAGTAATCCGTTCCCTGCATTCACGTCGCCCTCGACCCTGACTCACTGGCACTGCCGGCCAGCTAAACCTTTGGCTGTCCGCAAGGATCATAATATAGACAGGAGACCCTCGTGGAGGGCTCGAGGTGTCGTTCTTCCTTGCTACTATTAAGTTATGCCCTTCCACATTCCGCGGCATCAGCATCAACTCTCCGACTCCGAATCTCACTCTCGATCCCAATCTCAATCCCACTCTCACTACCACTTCGGCCACGGCCACGGCCACGAACACGACAACTACTACAGCGCCGCTAATGCCATCTACTCGGCCGGCCAGACCTTAAGCTCCATTGGCGTTCCCAACACCCAGTGGAACGATCCAAGTCTGAACCAGAACCCGAACCAGATTCAAGACCACAACCACATCCACTCGCCCACCACGGCCCCCGATAACAGACCCTACCAGACGCACGCGGACGCCATTGCCAACGGGAATGGCACGGTGATCCCATATCGTCCTGGCCCGAGTACGACGTCGAGTTTGAACGCGAGTGCGTATTCTGGAGGTCAGTCAGCGGGGTCTGCAGAGTCGCAACAACAGCACCCTGGCCAGTATCAACAACAATCTGGCCTGCGGCGGTCTCTCACGGTCGGCCGTGCAGGTGAAGAATCTCACATGAACCAGCAAAACCAGCAGGGAACCGCCATGAGCGATGTTCACCATTATGGCGCACCGCCAGCCTACGGCGGGGGTGAAGGTCTGTCAATCAAAATCGACCCTTCAACACCTCAGCATCCCAACAGCGTCGCGAGCAATCCTGTCCCCGGGACACTCCAGCCTGGACACCCGAACAGACCCGCGCCTCTGTCGGCCAGCAACACGGCGCCGACACTCCCTACCCTCCCTCAGATCTCGACCCAGATGCAGCAGACGCCGCTATCCGCCAGACCAATGCTCAACCATACGCACAGCTACTCCAGGTCGAGTCCCGGCACGATGGACCAGCCGAAATATAAACCGTTTTCCAACACACCTGAGCAAGGCAAATATCACTCGGCTGCGAGCGCATATGCGCCACACACTCCTCTAGGACCGTCGTCCTATTCCCCCCTCGGCCTGGCAGATATCAGGCCTCGAACCGACCCCGGTCTCCCCGAGATTCCCATGAGTCCGAACGTGGCACAGGAAAACGAGGAAGGACAATACCCGGGAAACAGCAACTATATTGCACCGTGGCCGATATACGCGGTGGATTGGTGCAAGTGGCCTCCACGGTCCAACAACGGCTCCGCGGGGAAAGTCGCCATTGGCAGTTATTTGGAAGACAACCACAACCATGTGAGTGATGACAATGTTGGCGGGACAGAACCACTTGTGGACTGACAGTTGTGTGCCTAGATTCAAATATTAGACACCCAAAGGACTCAGATCGACCCGGACAACCCTCATGGCGAGCGAGGGCTGGAATTCGTCAAGACAGCAGAAGCCACGCACGCATACCCAGTGACGAGAATCCTGTGGGAGCCGCCCTCTTCGAATAAGCAGACGACGGATCTACTAGCGACCTCTGGCGACCATCTACGATTATGGTCGTTACCGAACGAGCAACATGCCTATTCATCCAATTCCATCACACGTCCCGCCAACAACAAATCTCCGCCGTTGGCCAAATTGTCCCCGCTGGCTCTGTTGTCGAATTCCAAATCTCCCGAACATACGGCCCCGATAACGTCCCTCGACTGGAACGTCGTGCAGCCTTCGCTCATCATCACCTCATCGATTGACACGACATGTACGATCTGGGATATCCCCACGTTGACGGCCAAGACGCAACTGATTGCCCATGACAAAGAGGTCTACGATGTTCGATTCTGCGCCAATAGTGTTGACGTGTTTGTCTCGTGTGGAGCCGATGGCAGTGTGAGGATGTTTGACCTGAGAAGCCTGGAACACAGTACCATCATCTACGAGCCGTCGGAAAAGCAACAGGACAAGAGCTGTAAGTTTTCCGTTCCGGTAGGGTTCATTCTGGCTAACTAGGTGAAATCCAGCCCAACTCGAGGCGCTTTCAACATCCCCCACACGTACCTCGGGTTCTTCCGCCGTGCAGACATTACCGTTTCCTCCTCCACTTCTTCGAATTGCCGCTTCGCCTCACGATGCACACCTCCTCGCCACCTTTTCTCAGGACTCCAACATCATTCGCGTCCTCGACGTGCGGCAGCCTGGTCAAGCTCTGCTCGAACTCAAGGGCCACGCTGCCCCCGTCAACTGCATCGGCTGGAGTAATACCCAGCGCGGTGTGTTGGCGTCGGGTGCCGACGATTGTTGTGTTCTGCTCTGGGATCTCATGGCTTCGACAGGGAATCTGCCCACCCCTGGAGGAAGCGGTTCGACGCCTAGTGGGCCCGGTGGTTCGGCTCAGGAAAGAGGCCCTTCTGCCGTGTGGGAGTGCGATTACGAGGTTAGCAACCTGAGCTGGGCGCCGACTCCGGGCACATTGGGTGTTTGTGGTGGGAAAGGGTTCTGGGGTGTACAGTTATGATGACAACCCAGACGACCAAAAAGCGCACACCAAACAAGAGGGACGGTGTCATTATAGCACTTTGCTTCTCTTGCTGCAATGAGAAGTGAGAACAAGCAGACGAAACCAGTTTCAGGGCATGCATAGCGTGGCACGTCGTGGAGAAGGAATACAGCAGGGACGGCGCTCTCGATGCGATTCTTTTTATCATGTGCCTTTTTAGCGAGACGCTGGTACGAGTACGACTATGGTCGTTGTGTGAAGCCAGCTCATGGCACTGCCTGCCTGGCACCGATGTGCAGATTTGAAGAACATAAATCAAACATATTTTTGACACGATTTGGTTTCCCTTGTCCAGCGGGGAAGAAGTGTACGAGACGCCGAGCCCGTCTTATTCCATTCCGTTGGCTGGCTGGCTTGAACTGATCTTGGGACCGACTGTAGTCCAACAGGTGAACATCTGGTGACAAGAGATGGCAGGGCTCTGTATACTTCTTTCGTGTTTCTTTCAATCGGCAACCAAATCAAAAAGTCCAAATCAGACAGCAATAATCAAACAACCCCCTTGAGCGCACCATCCAAAGCCTCATCAAACGACTTCGGCTTCAAATCCAAAATTCCATTCGCAAACTCTGGTCTTTTCCCCTCCCACTCACTCCCCGTAACAACAGTAGCAAAAGTCAACATGGGCAACGCCCTCTGTAAGTCCTCACCTTTTCTAACCAGCTCCTTTGCCTCCTCCAGCCACGGCCCATACTCGACATTTCTAACTTTCCATTTCGTTCCCGTTCGTTTCTCCACACCATCCAATATCTCGCGCTGACTCGTCCGAAAATCCTGGACAAGCAACAACTTGTTTTTTGTGGCCTCTGGTCTTTCGAGAGCGCGAACCACAGCGATCGCGACCGTGTCGAGCGTCGTGGCCACCCATTTTGTTGTTCCGCCATCAATCAACGTGGCTGTTTTGGTGGACCAGTCGAGCCCGAAAAAGCCGGATAGGACTCCCATTTCGAAGAAGACGTTGCATACGATCAAGGTGTATTCTAAAGCCGCAGACGCTGACGGCTCCGTCGACTTCGTCGACTCCGCCGTCTTCTGTTTCGCAACAAGATAATCCCTCACATCATGCTTAATCCGAAACATCGGCCTCAACTCAATCAACCAGTCCGGCAGATCATCGAGACCAAACTCTGTGGGAAAATACCGTCGTACTCCGGCCGCGATCGCCGCGTCAATGAATTTGTATTGGTGGTGCATTCCGGCCATGGAAATAGAAGATATCACGGCGTCGATGTCCCGAAATGCCTCGATTAGTTCTGCCAGAGGATAGTCGTCGGAGACGCGGCGGACTTGGATCCCCGCTGGAAATTGGGCGGTAGATGATGCTCTTGAGAGGACGATGATGGTAAACTCAAAGGGTGAGGAGGAAAGGTGGTGCAGGATCAGACTGCCTAGGTTTCCGGAGGCGCCGATTATGAGGATCCGTTTGAGGGGAGAAGACATTGTTTGTTTGTTTGGAAGATCTTGACACCGTGTAGTACTTTCGGACTGTATATCAATTCACTTGACTTCCCGGCCAGCCACCGCTAGACAACTTTCACGGTGACACAGGGATCGACGGCGCGGATCAAATCAATATTGCACGCTGTACTGTAGTTCCAGGTTCAAGTTGTTAGGCAACGTCACCTGCATGCAAGAGTCGATTGTCTCGATGTTTCCGGGAGCCCTGGAATGGAGTCCGGACCGGTGGACTCGTGGTAGTAGCTCGAATTGAGAAATGTAAAGCGAGGCTGTGGTTCCTCTCGCTTCTCCGCGATTGTGTTATATATTCCAGCTATGTCGTGCTCCACGGAGGCAGTGTACGCTGTGTAAACTGTCAAAGCGACTTTCAACTACCGAGTTCGGTAATCGTGGGGCAGAGCCTTGTTGATTATCAATGTGGGCGATTGACGACAATGTGGGGTTCATGCCTCCCCTATGTCGGGTACCTCTGTACAATTGCAGGACAGATATCTGCAATGTCTTGTTGATACCTATGGTATGCTGGCAAGCCAAGAGACGCCGCACGTACTGTATATTGTTCAGTCCAGTGGCAGAGAGTATCCTGTGAGACAACAAAACGGGAGTATTCGAATGCATATCTTCTTTCTCTTTTTCTATGGCATCTGGTTCAGAACTATCTATACATCTTCATCCAACTGACATCAAGTTCCTTGACTAGCTTGCCTTGACTTTCCCGTTGGCAACGTGTCCATTGCTCTCCTCTTTGCCTTGGAGTGACGTACCCCTCGATGAGTCGGTGGTGGTCAAGAACACCAACCTTTCCACAAACTTCAGGACTTCATCGATCAATATGACTGGTGCAGAGATCCAAAGCACCGCCATCCACTCGGTGTAATTCAGGGGTTCAATGGAGAACAATGTCTGAAGGAAGGGAGTATAGAGAATGGCGAAATGGAGTGCCATGGATAGACAGATGGCGTAGATCAGCTTCATATTCTTCCACAGAGGCATGGTGAGGAGAGATTCCGAGGAAGAGAGTGCGTTCATGGCGTTGAACATTTCAATCACAACCAGAATCGAAAGCGACATGGTCGAGGCAGTCCGCGTGTACACCGAGTTGGGAGAGAAGATCGAGCAATCGAGATCCATGAAGAGTGGATTGAAGGTCGAGCATTTGTGGAAACTGCGCAGCTGGTTGAACGAGATCTTGGGGCCGGCCTCATAGAACATGAACCACCAAACGTAGCCGAACACCGTGGCGGCACCCACGTATGTGCCGATCACCATATATCGGAAGAAGAGCCAGCCACTGACCAACGGTTCATCTCGTTTCCGGGGCGTGCGTCGCATAACATCGTGGTCAGCCGGGTTGAATGAGAGTGCCGTGGCTGGGAGACCATCGGTAACGAGGTTCACCCAGAGCAGTTGGACAGGGATCAAGGCCTCCGGAAGCCCGAGGGCAGCGGTCAAAAAGATGGACACGACTTCGCCAATGTTGGACGAGATGAGGTAGCGGATGAACTGCTGAGTGTTGCTGTATATCGTCCGGCCTTCTTCGATGGCGATCTCAATCGTGGCGAAATTGTCGTCTGCAAGAACCATGTCGGCTGCCAACTTGGCGACGTCGGTTCCCGACCCCATGGCTACCCCTATATCGGCCTTCTTCAACGCAGGAGCATCATTGACGCCATCACCAGTCATGGCCACTACCTCGCCGGCCGCTTGCAACAAGTCAACCAGCTTGGATTTGTGGGATGGCTCGACGCGGGAAAACAGAGACGCTCTCTTGGCGGCCTGCAATTTCTCGTTCTCGCTCAGTGAATCGAATTGACGTCCTGTGTAACTCTTTCCAGTGAGATCTTCATCCGGTCCGAAAACCCCAATCTGTTTGCAAATCGTCTCTGCCGTATTTTGGTTGTCGCCAGTGATGACAATCACCCTGATTCCAGCATCTCGGCACTTTCGGATGGATTCTGCAACTTCAGGACGAGGCGGGTCAAGCATGCCAACAAGGCCGATCAGGGTCATGCCTTGTTCTAATTTGGCATACTCTTTGGTGGTCTTTGCGGTTTCCAATAAGGGGTTACCATGGATGTTTTCAACACTGGCCAGAGCCAACACTCGAAGTCCTTTCCGGCCATAGCCAACGACTTCTTCTCCGAGGAGCGCGAGGTGTTTCTTGGTGATGGGCACTTTCTTTCCGTTTGGACCAACCACGATGTGCGAACATCTCTCCAGGATTGATTCAGGAGCTCCTTTGACCAGTAGCTTCTGTCCTTCGCCAGTACCAGCAAGCACGGACATGCTCTTGCGATCTCTTGAAAACTCGTACATGGCTTGAACGGGCAATTTTCCCTCATAATACCGGCTGGCGAAATTCACTCGTTGGGCTCCTGTAAGACTTTTCATGGCCTCATTTTTCGAGATGTCGTCTGTCCCAATCTTCTCCACGAGAACTCGGAGGGCCCCTTCGGTCGGTTCGCCAATGCTTGAGAATGTGTTGGTTTTGGCATCATACGACAAGCTGGAATCATTGCATAATGCGAGAACCTCCGATATCTGCTTCAGGGTATTGGAGGTAGCGGCGGCGTTTTCGAGCTTCTTCCCTTTATAGAGGAGGTTTCCGTAGGGGGCAAAGGTGGTGCCTTCCACCTCAATCTCGTCCAGATCAACGCCAGATTCATCCAGGTAAACAATCTTTTCCACACTCATCTGGTTGGTGGTCAAGGTACCGGTCTTGTCGGAGCAAATGACGCTACAGCTTCCCAGGGTTTCCACAGATGGCAGGCTTCTGACTATGGCGTTCTTAGCCGCCATGCGCCTGGTTCCTAAAGCTAGACATGTTGTGATGACTACAGCAAGACCTTCTGGAATTGCTGCAACCCCGAGGGAGACGGCTATCTTCAAGTAGTATATCGCACCCTTCGCCCAGCTGCCGCCGTGCGATGGATCGTTGAAGTGTCGAATGTTGATGAGCCAGACTAGAATGCAAATGACAGTGATGACTTTGGCGAGGCTGTCACCGAAATCGTTCAGTTTTTCCTTCAGCGGTGTCGGCTCTGAGATCTGAGATGTAATGCTTTCATGGATGTCGCCAATGGCAGTAGAACTGCCTGTCAACACAACAACTGCGGTTGCGTGTCCGGTGACCACGGTTGTGCCAGAGAAAAGCATATTGACTTGGTCTTGTTTCACAGCTTGCGGGTCATTCACGACTTTGCAGTCCTTGCTTACGCTTTCGCTTTCGCCAGTCAAGATGGCTTGGTCAACTGCGAAACTGTTGCTCTGTATTGAAAGTAACCGACAGTCGGCTGGGATACGATCTCCAATAGAGACTGTGACAATATCTCCCGGCACCAGCTCTTCCGCCTTGATTTTTTGGACTTTTCCATCGCGAATAACCTTTGCTTCGTTCGCAGAGTATTCTTGTAGGGCTGCAATGGCCTTTTCCGCGCTACTTTCCTGCGTAACACCAACGATCGCATTCAGAATAAGAATGGTCAAGATCTGGGTAGAAATTAGCCTCAACACCAGTAGACATGGAGACGTTAATATGCGAACATACCACTACTGGATCCACGAATGCCGTCCAGTCATCTGACTCTTCGAACAAGGCAAGTACAAACGAGATGGCTGCCGATCCAAGCAATATAAGAACCAACTGGTCTTTAAACTGCTCCAGGACAAGTTGCCAAAGGGGAGTGGGAGGGTCTTCAGGAAGCGCTGCATTACAATGTCAATATAAGACCAAACAGAAAGTTGTAGGTAATTGCGCTTACAGTTTCTTCCATATTGCCTCCTGGCTTCCGCAACTTGCGCAGATGACAGACCGGTTTCTTCAGACACGTTGAAATACTTCAACACCTCTGAAGTTGAGCGAACATAAGCCTGGTCCATGGCGAGTGGCCTATAGACGATTTCCAGGGGAAGGCTTCACTGTCGAGGGGATCGAACTGGGAGTACTTCGGAGCGCCTTGTGGAATCCATGCACGTCTTGAGACTCGAGAAATCTATCCGTCTAGCATGCGATCTAGAGATATACCATGTACGTCAAAGAGTGACTGCCAGCCAAACGCGCCATGTGGAGAATTGAACACGGTGGTATCTCTCGCCTGTCGAAAATTCCAGACGCCGAACGGGCGCAGCCAAGGAGAAAATGAACCATCAGGTTGCGAGCCACTCCAGGCACCGGTGTGCACGAGGTACTACTAGCGCACATGATACTACCTAGGTAGTACTCTACCACGATGCTGGACACAGAACCCCTTGACAAAAAGGAGGATGACCAAATTGTTGCTTTTGTTTACAGAGTGCAGGCTCAGCAAACTTTCCAGCTGTCGGGATTAGGTCGCCGATGCCATGCTTAACGCGTTCTTAGGTAGGCTGCCGATCAAGTACATGATTTTCAAAATAATACAGCACAAATAATGGCGGTATGTCACAGTGTGCGTGATGCCATATGGCTTCATGCAAATCAGAAAACGTCCGAAATCATGAGTTGCACTTGTGAATACATAGTAGGTACATGTACAAATGATGTTTTATACAACGTTGTAGTTGTACCGTCCGTATCTCGTAGGGTTGTTTCTCGTTGGCCAGCAGCGGTGAGGTAAGCGGCGTCCAGCCTGAGATCCTGGTAATTCGACCACCGGTGCCTGTTTCAAATCCAAGGGTGCCGTCCTCAACAATATCAATATGAATTGCAGGAGCCAGCCGGTGTCAGATACAGTTGTAGAGTGCCAGCGGACGAGTAAAGCCTGCCACGACAAAGGTGTGGATTGACTTGCGACGGTGAGAGCCTGGTAGATAGCGGTCGAAGGACACGTCCCGCAGGGCCGTGGAAGGTTAAACGCAGACCCGAGTGAATTCGTGATGTGAGGCGCTTGTGTATCACTCGCGACCCAAAGAGAGCCTAGCTTGTTGTAGCCTGTTGCTGGCCGCTGCCCTGCCCACTGCACTGCACTGCAGTGCAGCACTCAGCTTTAAGCACTCAGCGCTGCTCCTCCCAAGCCTGCGCGATCCCCATCCTAATCATCCTAATCCCATCCAACTACTGCAAGCACACTCAAACGCTGCGCTGTTCCCATCATCAGCCTTTCAATTTCTCTCTCAGTTTCCATCCATTGTCTTCAATCTTTCCCTCTGCTGGAACATTGCTCGTCCATCCTCGATCCCCTCGCTTGTTGTCAAGTTCTTCAACAATCAACACAATGGCTAGCGCTACCGATGTAAGTCTCCTTATCCCCCGCCTGGAGGTCTGGGCTCAGCTCGTCCCTGTCTGACCTTACCGTCGGCCTGGATCTCCTCTTGATAAGACACTCTGCTGACAAGGATGCGGCTCACAGCGCGAAAGGTAAATCCTGGAGTCCCGATCAGTCGATGGGCTTCTCTCCTGACCATGTAAACAGCAAAACCTTCCTTGCGAGGCTCTGCGAGCAGGCCGAACGCTACGATGAGATGGTCAATTACATGAAGGATGTTGCCAACGTGCGTCAAACACTTTCGTGGGAACTTGTCGCATGGGTCCCGAACTGACTGTATACTAGATGGGCGGAGAGCTGTCTGTTGACGAAAGAAACCTCCTCTCTGTTGCATACAAGAACGTCGTTGGTACCCGCCGTGCTTCCTGGCGCATCATTTCCTCGATCGAACAGAAGGAAGAATCAAAGGGGTCGGAGAAACACGTGGCTATCATCCGCGAATACCGCCAGAAGATTGAGACCGAACTTGAGAAAGTCTGTCAAGATGTCCTCGACGTGCTGGACCAAGCCCTTATCCCCAAGGCCGAGTCTGGAGAGTCCAAGGTCTTCTACCACAAGATGTACGTGCATGTTTGCGCATGGCCGGGTGATGTGAGTCTAACGCTTTCATAGGAAGGGAGACTACCACCGTTACCTCGCCGAATTCGCCTCGGGAGAGAAGCGCAAGGTCGCCGCCACTGCTGCCCATGAGGCTTACAAGGTATGACAGCTGACATCCGTGCAACAACGGCACTGGCGACTAACTCCCCTCTCAGACTGCCACCGATGTTGCTCAGACTGAATTGACCCCAACGCATCCCATTCGTCTCGGTCTCGCTCTCAACTTCAGCGTCTTCTACTACGAGATTCTCAACTCTCCTGACCGTGCATGCCACCTTGCCAAGCAAGCCTTCGACGACGCGATCGCCGAGCTTGACTCTCTGTCCGAGGAGTCGTACCGCGACAGCACTTTGATCATGCAGTTGCTCCGAGACAACTTGACTCTGTGGACATCGTCTGATGGTGGTGAAGGTGAAGCTGGTCCGGCTGGTGAAGCTTCCAAAGAAGAGAAGCCTGCCGAGTCTGCTGCTGCTCCCGCCGAAACAGCCGACAAGACAGAGGCTGCTCCTGCTTCCTAGAGAGATTCATGGCCGATAAGCAGCCGTGCACTTTTGCGCCCTTTCCCGACTTCGCTTTCGACCAGTTGGGAGGAGTTTCGCGCGAATGGGAGCCTACTGCACCGCTTGTTTTGTGACCAGGGATTCTAGGTACCGCACTTGGTAGGCGTGGGTGAAGTGATTTGTTCCAGGGCGCTGGTAAAGGCAGAAGAGAGTCCAACCCTCCACGGAGATCAACAAGGTCTCATTCCCCCAGATCCCCCTCTATGTCGAATGCCATTCAGAGCAACACAATGGTTTCCCTTTTTAGTCTCCTACGATACCACATAGCTTTAGCTTTGGTGGACTGATGAGTGGTGTTAGCAAGCGTGAGGAAGGTCCACAATCACAACTGAAGTCTGGAGTTTTGTTTGAGCCCGTTTGTCTACAGCACTACTCTAGATTGTGAAGCTTGCCCGTAAGGCAGGCAGGTTTCCAGAACTCTCAAGTTACTAGTATGCCAGTGCCATCGCCATACTGCCTTTGGCACGTGATAGTGACTCGGATAGAATGTCCCGTCCCTGTATCGGGTCACAGGACCACCACTATTACTATTATTACTAGGCTTCTACTGGGTACTACGAGCAAGCGAATCCATTAGGTACATTTGCCGGGTGTTTGGCCTTCAGATTCTCCATCGTCACTGGCTGGAGATGATGATATCATTTCCCGATGACAATACGGAGGGCTGCAATGGATGTACCGTCACCACATCATTCGTACCTGGGCATCCGACCACTGCAATTCGTAGCATTATGACGGCGAGAGCGACTTTCTACGATAGCTGTCTACGTACCTACCTGTACTGTAGGTACTATAGTGCTAGTCCCCAGGTACATTGCTACAGAGGGGAGTAGTATTTTTACATCGGGGAATGCCAGAGATTATGGTTGGTCAAGTTCACAACCCCATGGCTCAATGCTCCTTGCAATGCGTCATAATTAACAGTGCTTCACTTCGTGATGCATGCATGGTCTGAGTCGTCTGTGAAGCTATTTGTATGAAGCTCTTGCGCCCTCCGAACGTACCACTTCGTCCCAAAGGCTTCAAGTTCTCAATCACGACTCGCTTGAAGAGACCTACTATCCCATAAACAGGCTGAAATCACCGCTGTACAGTTGTGATTCTCGTCTTATATCCTTCTCACTCTTCATCTCACGAAGGGGTGGAGAAGAGACCCGCCCGAAGCAAACTTGAACACTCAACCATCGCACCCTCTTGACCTTCACAGCCCATCAACATGTCTGCTGGAGGCCCAGGTGATGCTCCTCCCAACCCAGGCACACCAAAACGCTCCGGTGGTGGCCCCCGACCTTCTGGACCCTTTGGTCGCCGCCTTATTCTCGGTGGATTAGCGCTGGGATTAATATATGCTGTTTGGCCAAAGCGAGCACCACAACCAGGCGGAACACCGAGCAATCCTTTCAAGACACAGGGGGTGCAAAATGTCGAGAACGCATACGAGAATGCGGGCGCCACTGCAACACACACTAAAGCATATGGAGGCACGGTCCAGGGAAAGAAAGAGTCGGGCTCCTATAGAGAGACTGTAGGCACCGACAAGCCCAAAGGATACAGTCAAGAGGGGATCGGCTACGACCAGCGTCCTCAGCAGCCTACCAAGGTTGGCGAAGCATGGAATGAGTTCACATACGGCTCCTCTAAGGGGAAATGATTCTTTGAAATCATTTCAGTCGCGGCAAGACTACTTCGTCCTACGCTCGACAAACCCTCATAAGAGGTACACTGTACAAATCCGAGGCATGTTTTAAAAGCAGAAGGTGGGCCGGAGTGGACGAAGGTGGCATTGAGTTAATGTACATAACTTGAACACAGTACTGGCGTTGAATGGTCAAAACCTGAAGCGACATGATGGAGGAATGCCTGGACATGCAGAAACCCTTCCGATACGTATTCTAATCCATTCCTCGTTACGATCCTCAAACGCGTCCTTGCCTGCGTGCTTCCCGGACACTACATTAGGTGGCGACGATTTACAAGCAGTAGTTCAGGTTACCGTCAGGTTACTAGCGGTGAGTGTCCTATATCAACCTCGACTTTGTGTAGATGCGGTGTTTGAGATCATGGCCAGGGCCCCGTTACAAACTACCCGTCGCTTCTGGGTGGGGCGTAGTAGTACCTGGTAGGGCAGCAAGTCGTTGCTTTGGGGTATGGTAGTAGGATCCCGTCCGCCGAAGACGGAAGAAACCGTCCTAGCAACGAACGGCATCTTGTCGGTGGGCTGTCGGCCCACTTCTTCAGGTGTCTCTCCGAATCTCTCGGTCTATAATCATGTCTGCTGCGCAAAAGTGCGCGAGCAGAGGTAAGATTTTGTTGCCCTCGCGATGACCCTTGGAGACCATCTAGGAATGTAACGGCCTTCCTCCCCGTACTGTGCTAGCGACTACTACCCAGAAACCACAACGCCCAGCAATGGCCCTCGGTATCCTCGAGCCCGCAGTGGAACATGTCCCCGGCACTGTCTATGTCTATGAGGCGGACCAGCGTCAGGCTGAACTGCTGGAGGCTGCCCATAACTTGAAGAGGGACAAGGAAGGACGTAGGATTCTGGTGCCACAACCTTCGAACGATCCGAACGATCCCTTGGTAAGTTTCCAAGAGGCCTTTTCTAAGCCGGAGGCTGACCAGTCCAGAATTGGCCGCTCTGGCAGAGGGACTTCATCCTCGGGATTCTATGTTTTGTGTCCTGTCTCGCGACGACGGCATCTCCTCTTCTCGCCGCTGATTCAGTCACTCTTGCGATAGACTTTGGACGCACCTTTCAGGACGCCGCGCTCCTCACAGCCTACCATCTCTGTGGCGTTGGTGTAGCGGGATGGCTTTTTGTGGCATCGGCAAGAGTCTGGGGCAAGAGACATCTTTTCCTCTTCGGAGCCCTCTTGATGGTCGCTACCTCTGCGTGGGGCGGTTCAACACATCACAAGCGCAACTATGCCAGTATGCTGTGGAGCAGAATATTCCAAGGAGTGGCGCTGGCACCTTTTGAGACGCTGGTCAATGCCTGCGTGGGCGACTTGTACTTTGTGCATGAGCGTGGGCCCAGAATGGCCGTCACCAATACCTGTCTGTTCGGAGGCGCATTCCTAACCCCGGTGTTCGTCGGCATGATCGCTACGAATATGGGTTGGCAGTGGAGTGTAAGTCTTGCTTCCTGTTTACCCAGGACGTTTTTGTTGTCAGTAAACATCCTGGGAGCCTAGTCGTGGATTGAACCAAGGTGTTGTGTCATTGAAAACATGTACTAACACTAGTCAATAGTTCTACTTTCTGGCCATTTTCATGGCGCCGGGCTTTCTGCTGCTGTTCTTTTTCGTGCCTGAGACCGCCTACCGACGCGTGCATTCTCTTGACCTCGATCTCCTTGCTCAAGACTCGTCGAACGAGTCGCTGGCTCACACACGCCTCTCTGGGACTGAGGATATGGAGCACAAATGCTCGCCCTCGATGAGTGTCTCGGAGACTCCTCCACCGAAAACATCATGGGCCAGGAGCTTGCTTCCCTTCAACGGGCGTAAGACCGATGAGTCATTCATCAAATTGCTACTACGACCTTTTCCGCTGTTTTTGCATCCCGCAGTTGCGTGGGCATGTTTGATACAAGGTGTGATCATTGGTTGGACAGTCATGGTCGGGGTCATCCTTTCACTGATCTTTCTGGGGCCGCCTCTTTTCTTCCATGAAGATCAAGCTGGTAAGATGTACACCAGCGCATTCATCGGGAGCATGCTCGGCCTTGTCTTGGCTGGCACCTACAGCGAGTTCACGACCAATTTGATGATCCGACTAAATAAGGGAAAGTACGAACCTGAGTATCGCATTCTGCTGGTAATACCGACGCTCATCTTCTCGGCAATTGGGCTCTACGGCTTTGGGATCACAGCACAGGACGTCAAACGCTACGGTTGGATTGTTCCCGAGGTTTTTCTCGCCTTCATCATCATGAGTATGGTTATGGGCGCGATCGCTTCGGCCCAGTATCTTCTTGATGCACACCGTGAAATCGCGGTGGAAGCCTTTACGAATCTGATGATGTTCAAGAATTTCTTTTCGTTCATCTTGGCCTATCACGCCTACAATTGGGTGTTCGCCATTCGGATCAAGCCTCTGTTTATTATCTTCGGCAGCATTGAAATCGCCATCTGTCTGCTGAGCATTCCGATGTATATTTACGGCAAGAAGAGTCGGGAATTCTTCCATCGGCACGATCTTCTCGCCATGGCGAAGTTGAGGTGACAGTCCTCTTATAGTTACTACCAGAGATAATGATAGATGATAGAAATCGATGTTGTGATGAACACATAATATTTTACCACTTGCTGTCATTCATTCCGCGAAGCGAGGTTATATCTCGCCGAGCGGCTGATAATAATAAGCGACCACAGAGAGACAAACTTGACTCGCACAAGCTCCCACAAATGATGTGATGCAATCCCTGGGCGCGTCCCCAATTTCTTGGGTTTTGAAACGCTTGGGTCGCGAGGCGTCCATTTCGCCCGCGACGGGAAATTAAATCTGGAGATTTTTGGCGGCCTGGCGATCTTGGGAGGCGGGCGGCGCTACTCAGGAGTAGCCGACGCCGTCGGTTTGGACGCGGCGAGCCTAAACATCAACAACTTAACCCGCAACTTGAAGGCCCAAGTGCTCTTGTGTCAAACATGAATATTGATGAGTTTATTTCATTCAGTTCATCTCGACATGACTGGGATGTAGCGGCACGGCGAACATCGATACCATGACTGAATTAACAGCGAGTCCTCTGTGTGTGGCTTGCCAGTCGATTTTCCAGCCGAACACGCCCAGGACCGAGTCAGGGGAAATTCTTCATCATGGTCTCGAAGCCCTGGCTGTGCGCGCGGGCAAATGCCACCTGTGCCTTACAGTTTTCATGTCTATCGATCCGGACGCGTACAAGACTTTCCGCCGAGGATCAACGTTGGATTCGGTGGGATTTGCATGGATTTCGCCCATCGCACGCGATCAGGCGCGGCTGAAGTTTCGATATCTGAAACCTGTGACCCCGGACAGAGCCACTCCGACCACGACTAGCAGCAAGGGAAGCCTCGGTGGGCTGGATGTCGAGAGTGATCTCGTGGTGGAATTGATTTTGATGCATCCCAAGTGTAAGTCAAGCCTGAGTGCGGCGTTGATCCCCTTTTCGGAACTAAACTTGCATGTCCATTGCCACTGCTCACACCGTTGTGCCTATCAGATGCTGTTGAGCCCGGGGTGAGAACGATTGATCCTCGATCAGTCAGCACAGCGTCGAAGGAAAGTTTTGATCTGGCGAAACAGTGGATCCAGGATTGTACGTTTAACCACATGAAATGTTCTGTTGCGGACACCGGTTCGTCGTGGAAGCCGACGCATTTACTGGACGTCACGGTCCGGGGTCCCAAGGGGGCGCCTGGAGTCAAACTGGTGGATGGCATGTTCGTCGACCCCTGGAGCGACTATGTGACTCTCAGCCACTGCTGGGGGAGGTGTAAGACAGTGCAACTTCACAAAGGCACTCTGGCGGCATTACGGCAGGGAGTGGCAGTGGCAAGTCTACCAAAGACGTATGCAGAGGCCGCGGTGGTGGCGGAGCGATTGGGGTTCCGATATCTATGGATTGATGCCCTGTGCATCATGCACGACAACGAGCAAGCGGTGCTCAAGGAGATAGGGCAAATGCACCGCGTCTACTTTGAAGCAGTCCTCAATATCTCGGCCACGTCGTCGAAAGAGGATACTGGCGGTCTGATCTATGCTCGGAACGTGGCCGCGTTGCAGCCCTGTGTCGTGGAAGCCAATGGGCTAGGGATTGACGACGGCATGTATAAGATTTTACGGTCCACGCTGTGGCACGATTTGATCGATTCTTCGCCGCTCGACAAACGAGCCTGGGCTTTCCAGGAGCGCTGTCTGGCCAAACGCACGCTGCATTTCACGCGCAACGAGCTCGTCTGGGAATGCCAACAGATGTGTTGCTCCGAGGTGTTCCCCAAGGGACTGCCTGCGACCATGAGGCCGCCTTCGAACCGGGAGTCGGTCGAGTTTTTCAGCAAACGCATCCACCACCAACGGCACGGCAATTGGCACCAGCTGGTCAAGATGTACAGCACCAAGCGACTGACTTTCAGTTCGGACAAGCTGCTTGCCATGGTCGGGCTGGTGAAGCAGTATATGGCGCGGAACCGGTTACGAGACCAGGACTATATGGTCGGGTTGTGGAAACCTCAACTGCCGCACGCGTTGTTATGGCGCGTCGAACAGGGCCGTCGCCCGACAAAGTACAGGGCCCCGACGTGGACGTGGACCTCGATCGACGGAGAAGTCACATACCCGGACCCTTCGCAATGTACGCGCGAAACGTGCATCGAGGTCATCGACCTGGATATGAAGTACAAGCCGGACAACGACAACTTTGGCATGGTCGAGGCCGGCAGAATGAAGGTGAAGGGATTCATGGCCCGGGGTCTTTTGCCTCGCACCCACGACTACTGGGGCCACACGCCGTGCGTTATTAAATGTACAAAGGCCCATGTCGCGTTGGACTCGGTCTCGTTCGATGATCGTTTGTCTAAGCTCTCCGATGCCTCGGGCATGTTGACCGAGATGTTGGAGGTGTATTTGCTGCCGGTGACGGATGTCATGGACCATGTCGAAGGCTTGCTTCTCTGCGCGACTATGAAAAGGGGCGAGTTCCGCCGGATCGGTGCCTTTTATATTTCAAGAGACGACCAGGCCAATTGGGACCGGTTCCGCAGCGTGATGAAGGGCGATGCCGATATGCATAATTACGAAGACCGACTGGATCATCCGAATGGCTACTGGTTTGCCAGTGACTACACCTATACCATCAACATTGTTTGAAATAAAATGCGCGTCTTGTCTGTTGGACAAGGCACGGTGATGATCGCCTTATTTCGGTTGATTCGGCTTTTCGGGAGTCTCTGTACAGAATGGACGTCCTCACAGAAAGGCGGCCCACTACAGGTTTTTGCAACATGATGGTTGATAATGCATAACGATGAAATATCTATTTAGGTACATGACCCTAACATTAACGGCGATGATGGTGATACATACATACCTACGTTGCAGAGCGTTTTCTATGTATCACCGATTCTTGCACGACCCACGGAGACCCTGTATGTCCCTGTGGTAGTCCTTTTGTCAGATGCTCAATATTTAAAATTGTTGCTGCTCCTCTAAACCCGCCAGCCTTGTACTTTTGTTGCTACTTGTACCTGTGCCCACCGTAGTCGACCACTTTATTCCACACCACGGGCAACTGGCATTCATCGTCACAGTCCGATGCCCTCAAAGATGGCCTGGAAACCAAGGGATCCGATCCTTGATCCTTGGGACTTGTTTCTACCAAAGGAGTCTCCTACCTACCGACTGTAGCAGTGAAGGCCGAGTCCCTCGTCCTTTCTAAAGCCCCGAGTCGAGCCCACTGGCAGGGACCTCCGCCAGATTATTTATGTTTTCATTTTGGCGACCGGCCAATCAAAGTGGTTCCTCGGGAGTCGAGAGACGTCCGTTGCCCATGGCTGCAGCGGGCGGGGAATTTTCAGCTGGGCCATTTTTGTTTGCACTGCTGGAACACGAACAAGGTCTGGACTCATGGCGGTGGTGGGCGCGGCTTGATTGTTCCTTGCAGTGTAAACGAACGATTTCAATTCCAGGGCAGTTTGCGTTGATGCCAGTGGTTGACCTCAGCCCTACAACGTACTCTAGAACGCGTCCATCATGTAACGTTTGTAAACGAACTTTTTCAAGCTGTTCCCGTCCCGTCGAAGTCGGCCGAACCTACCTAACATGGTACGGACAAACTGAAGCTTGAAGCCTGAAGCAGGTGGTGGTGTCACTAGGATCGCGCCTGTGCCGGCGATAGCTCCATGCGGCGGGTGCCCACGCCTACCTTAGGTAGGTCCAAGATCGGTCCGATGCAGTGCACTGGCGAGCTCACTGTACTACCTTGCCCATGTCGTAGTATTCGGCTATTATAATATACTAGTAGTAGTAGCATAAACAGCCTGCAGTTCTATCTCGGAGCTTTATTAATCCCGGCTTTTCAGCTTCAGTTTCGTTGACAGCACTGCAGCTTCTTCTACTACCGTATTACACGACCTATCTCTCATATCACCGAGTCCACGCGGAACTCAAGCAGGAAACAGAAGAACAAAAGAACCATCACAAAAGTACAATCATGCATCTTCGCACTCTGGCCGTTTCCGCCGTCGTCGCGGGCATTGCCTCTGCGCAATCGCTTGCCGGCCTCCCATCGTGTAAGTCTCCCTCCACTGCCTGCCCTTAAAACATTACATTCCAGATCGAGCAAGGACTAAAAGTTCGACATTTGCTGACATTACTCTTTTCTCTTCAATCCAGGCGCCACCACCTGTGTCACTGAGTCGCTGCCGGCGTCTTGCAACCTTGATCCATCATGTTAGTTCTCCGAGTCCCTTCCAACTACTACCAACAGTTCCAAGCTTTGCGCACGAGTACAATACAAAAGAAAAAGAAGAGTCAAAGTTGCTTTTGGAAAGAAAAAAACAGGCTTACAAAAAGATGCGCCCGGCGGCTATAGTAGCTGAGATTCACGTTCCAATGTTACCAAACACTACTGACGACATGCGATGGCATTAATAGGCATCTGCAAGTCGGACTCTTTCATCAACGGCATCGCCTGCTGTGTTTTCAAGGCTTGCGACACCAGTGATCAACAGGCCGCCCTCAAATTCGCGCACGGTATCTGCGATCCTGTCGGTGCTTCGTCGCTCCTGGTACGTCTTCTTCCTTTCCCACTCGTTGTTTTTCCACCCCGAGAGCATTTCGCGCTGACTATCTTACTCTTAAATAGCCGGAATCGGCAGGCTGTTCCAGCACGGCGTCCGGCAGTGCCAGTGCCACTTCTGGCAGCAGTTCTGCCAGCGCCACAGGTGCAGCAGCGTCGTCCTCCTCCGAATCCTCCTCCTCCGAATCCTCCTCCTCCGCTGTCGCCTCCGCCTCTTCCGCGCTCAGCAGTCTCAGCTCGTCCGCAAGTGCAGCTTCATCCAGCGGCAGCGCAAAGGCTTCCAGTGTAGAGGCCTCGGCATCTTCCTCTGCATCCCAAGCGGCATCCTCCGCCTCGGCTGCTGCCACCACAAAGTCCAGTGGGCTTGCTGCTGACCGCCTGAGTGTCTCCGGTGCTGGCCTCAGTGCTGTCGGTGCAGCTTTCTTGGGTTTGGCTGCCTTTTTGTAGGAGTCTTCCTCGCGCCGTAAGGGGAGTCGGCCAACTGGTCTTGCTCACGCCGAGCCACCAGCCAAAGAGTGGAACTGCAAACTGCATTTGCTGGCACGCGAGAATCTGTATACCCTCTGTATCCAGATGGCTCTGTAATATTTATTTGATAATGCCAACCTGAGTTTTTGCCTGACAATATCGTGGTTGTCAAGATCGCGTCTGAGCTCACGACATGGGATTTCCAAATCGGTCCGTTAGTCATACCTGTGACAAATCAAGAACACAGCATCCTTGTAGGCATGTTATACTGGTACGGTATTCCTTCATCGCCTTAGGTGTGTAAACCGGGGACTGTGCTCCGTGGTTTTATTGCAAGACTTTGTACCGGGTTACGGTGCCGCTCGCAGCAAGCACGAAGTATCATCCATCGGGCTAGCGACGCCCGGGATATTGCTCAGACTCAGCTATTGTGCTCGTGCTGCTCTTGCGCCTCCCGTCTCATCGACAACGTCTTGGCCAGTTCCTGCCCTTCTTGCTTGAGCACCGTCCACAAGTAGCCCCAGAACAGCATATCCAGGAGCGTCAAGGTGAACGTGACCCGGTTCGCCAGCCTCCCGAAAATCGATGAGGAGGAATTCAAGTCTACCTCCGTCAGCGCATCCCAGAGTGATGGACGGTGCGTTGACCGTTGCGAGTGGAACGTGTAGATCCAGAATACCAGGCCTGCCGAGGCCAGGACATGGAGACCCGCGAGGGTCAGCCAGCGCGACTGGGCGGTGAAGATGGTGTGCAGGTCCTCTGCGAAGCGCGACGAAGAAGACGACGAGGAAGAGGAGGTAGACGACGTAGCGTTAGGATTGCGGTCCGAGTCAGATTTGTCCAAAGAAGAAGTTGACGACGGTAGCCGCGCGGCATTGATACCCATCAAGCTCAAATCACCGGCGAAAACGAACTGCGTCACCGCATACACGACCAGCAGGAGTGCCAGCAGGGTCAATAGTTCGCGCTCGCCTTGTGATTCTCCATTCCCGCCCAATTGTCCTTTGATGCTGCTACTCTGTGCCCGACTTCCCGCAGCATTGTAAGGAGCCCGGTCGTCCAATGCGAAAGACGCGGGGCGGATGCTCATGCTTTCACCCAGTAGCCATATCGGGCCTGAGGAGAGGAGTTTCGCAGGTGACGTGGCGAGGTAGTACGCTGCCGTTAAGATTGTCAAGGAGTAGGTACGTATCAGGAGGGTGGACGAAAGGAGCGGCATCGTTCTTCAACGATCCGTGACTTGAGGACGACTAGACTCGAGGGCTAATGTCAAAGAATTGAGTTGGCTGCCGGGCGAGGTTTTAGCTGTGCTACCTAGGTAGTGTTCTCATGCCAGCCTTACTAAGACACGCCTCGGAAATAAAATAAAGTACTTCCGGGGACATTCCAGATCTACAGACACAATTTTATTAGTTGAAGCTCAGGAAAAGAAGCAGCATAGCACCCTGAAACGCAGTTGAAACCCTGTGTCTATTTTGGTAGGTACCTCTCTATGTCCTCCGATCCGAAAACTGTACCGAATGCGCCACAGAGAAAGGGGCTGCTGAGTCATCAACCGTCCATATCACGTGGGTGCACGGATCAGACATGCCCAGATCATTACGTGGCCAGCCTTGCAAGAGTTGTAGAAGCTTCACCTCGAGCAGATCGATCAAAAGCAACGTAACGAGCCGATCATGATATAGATTGCCGTTTGTGCTTTCATGATGTGCATGCAGGCAGCAAGATTGCGCGCCCATGTCCGCTTTGCAGTCGGTGACCACTGCATGCTTCGAGATCGAATGCAGTTCTTTTAGGTGTAACTGGCAGCGGAGGACAAAATTTATGGCATGCGGATCTGCCATGTGACCCTTGAGCGCCCGCTCGCCAAAACGCGCGTCGCCTGCATTCAAGTCCACCACTAGCATATTGACGGCCCCCATCAATAACCTAAAAGGTACAACCCCGTACGCAATGACTGGTGTCCCGGACCACTGAGTGATTTCCAAACCGACGGGAAACACGAGGCCCTCTTGGCATGGCTTGAAGCAGGACTTTTCGACCTCGGAGTCTCCTGTAGCCGAACACATCAGACCGCCAGTAGGCGAAGGATCGCACGAAAATGAAAGTGAAATTCTAGACCAGCATCATGCCATGCCCGTTGGCCACGCATAATTCCTTCTACTACTACTTGCTTGATCCAGCATGTGCACCCGCATAAGGTACCGCTCGTAGCCGTCTAAACAAGGCGAACTAAATTTGCTTTACTGTTGCTTGATGCTGCAGTGTGAGCAGGGGAACACCCAATGCGAGATGTCACATAGATCGCCATGGATCTTGCTCTGGCGGAAGGACTGAAATAGGGCGATGTTGCACAAGTACTAGCAGTATCTGGATGGCGTGGAGCCCGATTATGGGGTCCGATCGAGAGGACGCGCGGCGGGCGAACTGAAGACAGCAATTCACGGGCACGCAAGAGCAGTCAACTGGGGACAGGCGGATGGGGGCTCTTTGCCTGCCATAGGCCTCCTGAACCGTCGTCGTCAGCCCCAACAGGCGACGTGACCAACGGAATAATCCTGAGTGGTCTTGCAGGCTGCCAATGCGAGAGACTGCAACGCTCTCTCTTCCGCCCACGCAGCACTCTCGCCCTCGACCATCACCCTCCAAGCCGGGCTACGCGATCACATTATTGCAAAAGGGAGGAATATACCACTGGTGGACGGTCATCCACGGCGAACTGTGATAATCTCCCGCGCGTTCCAATCATTCTCGGCGGAACGTCCCTCTACGATCTGCTTTGCAGCCTGTTCACGCAGTACTACCACGACCGACAGCACAACCTAGGCTGCTAGTTCCTCCTTACGCTGGCTCCCTGGTACTAGTCGTATGTAGTTATAGCTTGATTGCCATAATTATTACTGCAGCCTTGGGCGGCCCACGCAATCACTCAATCCCCGTCCACGTCCACGTACTCACTTCCACCGCACCGCATCCGCAATCCGCATCTCAGCATTCGTCCTCACTGTCGCCTCGTCGTCCACCACGCACTCAACGCAATTGCTCTTCCTATACTAATCTGACGACCTACTACACGACCGCTCTCGTCGCTCTCACCCAATTGTTCCATATACTACCCTCATGATAGCCCTGTGAATGGGCTGTCTCTTGAATCCCTATTTGCAGCCGCATTGTGGCGAGGCACTCGAGTCGGGCTGTGCTCCGCAGACTGCGCCAATCGTCACATTCACCTAACAAACTCGAACGTGACCTCAACACCGGCCACAATCCCCCTTCTCGCTTCGGCGTTTTGCAGTCTTGCTCCCTTGACTATCGAACATTGTGTCCATAGTTCACTCTCTTGGTGACCGCGAGGGCTACGGTGACGACAATGGCGGACCATTCGCGGCCGCGCATTCTCGACGACGACTTTGATTTTGACGCTGGCGATCTGACCAAACAATTCGAACAATTACTGCGGACGAGACGGCTTAATGAACTCGAGGAACAAGCAAGAACACCACGGGCTGCTTCACCTCGGTCACCCTCTCAAACATCCTCACAACAACCCACCTCTCCGCGGCCTCAATCACCCAAGTCCGCGCCCTCGCCGCGGCCTTCGCAACGCTCAAACCAACCGCCTACATATACATCCTTTCGGAGTCATCCTATAGTCCCCTCACCTCCACAAGATGCCGCTTCGCTCAAGTTTCGAAATCTCCTCATCACCTTGTCCATGACTCCCACCAAATACGAAAATCCAGGTTTGCTAGACGAAGCATTAACCCATGTCCCGATCGATCGGGTGTATACTGAAGCGGAGGAAGAACACAATCTCATGAAGGCTATGGCAGCCTCAAAGGGTGACAATGTAAAGCCGGAATGGGGTTACCAAGACTGCGTCATTCGGTCGCTGCTACGGTAGGCATTTCTGTCCTATGTGTCCCTGCTGCATGATCGCCTAATGTGTTACTAGATGGTTCAAACGATCCTTCTTCACCTTTGTCAACAACCCTCCTTGCTCACGGTGTCACGGCGCCACTGTCGCCCAAGGACAAACCCCTCCAACGCCAGATGAGGTTGCTCGAGGGGCCACTAGAGTGGAACTATATAAATGCACCGCTCCTGGCTGCCAGACCTTCGAGCGGTTTCCTCGATATTCGGACGTCTGGACTCTGCTCGAGACGCGGCGTGGTCGCGCTGGCGAGTTCGCCAATTGCTTCAGCATGTTATGCCGTGCTGCCGGTGCCAGAGTGAGATGGGTGTGGAACAGTGAAGATCACGTTTGGACCGAAGTCTATAGTGAGCATCAACGAAGGTGGATCCACGTCGACCCATGTGAAGAAATGTGGGATAATCCGAGGGTGTATACTGAAGGTGAGAACATTCTTGGTATTTCAAGCTCCAAGGTCAAATGCTGATGTGTATTCTCAGGCTGGCATCGAAAAATAGCCTACTGCATTGCATTCTCAAATGACGGCGCCACCGACGTTACTCGGCGATATGTCCGGAACTACCGATATAGCCTACCACGAACACGATGCTCGGAGGAAGTGCTCCTCTGGATCATGCATGAGATCCGCAAAATCAGACGAGAAAACATGGACAAGTCGGCTAGACAAAAGTTGATGAGGGAAGACGAAAGGGAGGAGCGGGAGCTTCGAGGCTACGTCGCGCAGTCACTGGCCAGCGACATGCTCAGCACTCTCCCGGGCACCATCAACGCCCAACGAGGCGATGAAGTCAAGACTCCTGCCGAACGACAACCAGAGGCCACTGTCCAGTGGTCCAATCACCAACAACTTCGTCCTCCCCGGCCTTGAGCGGGTGTTGCGTCTCATTCAACCAACCACCACTACCGACGACGGGGATACAGTCCCGGCATAATTGCTTCCACATTGAGGCCCGCCCCTCCGCCGCACCTTAACGTTGCCATGGTTATTTCGACACGAACCCATCTATTTACGAAGTGCATTTTTCATCATCTTGACGCTTTATGCATTGTTCCAGGGCGCAAAAGCGAGAACCGATCTGCATTTCTATGGAGTTGGAACAGCTCAATGAGCTTGCTTGTCAGAATTGAGCGGGACAACGCCCTGGGGTCTATAATGGGACCATCTTTCTGCATAATTCGAGTCACAAGTCAAAACATCGAGTTCTGTGCTGCTGCTGTGTACCTATCTTCACCACGCTTATACAGTTGTTGCGGTAGACTGAGCTGCCGCAATCTCTGGTCAGGGAAACCAGGCTGCCCGATGAAGGCAATACCCGGGAGGTTGGATTCAGTTCCCACTGTCATGTTGATCGTCAAGGCGGGCCCGGGTGCAGACCTAGCTAGCTCCTCTGGTTTGCTACCAGTGTGAGATGACATCTCATCCTAGCCACAGAGTTATGATCCCTCGGAATTCGAGCATTGCGCCATGACGGAGTCGGAAGGCAAGGCATGCATGGCATGGCATGGGTGGCCGACGGACTTCTTAATGTGACTGTGCTTTTTGCCGCCGAGCCGGTGATGGAAGTACGATATGGATCCAGTGTTCGATCTGTCTGTACCATGTTTGACGAGTACCCACCTATTCGACAAAGAGTAGACGATGGGGGCAAACAATGACACTTACAGCTCTACATAGTAGCTACCTACCTAAGAACTGAGCTTTAATCATCTACTGTATTATGATTGATCGTCATCCAATGTAAACGATTTAGTGTCAAGTATATCTGTATTGGTTTTCTTGTTTGCCTTGCCTGGCCTTGTCAGTGCCTTGTTCAGGATCTGTTGAACAAATTTATGAACACAGTACATTGTAACCATCATAGTTACTGCTAGTAGGTTAAGGCAGAGAGGTACAGCCAGCAAAGAGATAATATAAGCAATTATAAACCGAGCTTACTGTACATCGATCATTGCCTTGTCTCCTGATTCACTCTCCAGGTGATGTTCTGTGTGGTTCATAGTCTTCTTGGTGCAGTTTTCGAGTCTGTGCCGTCGCCATACCGGCAGCCAACTTTTTTTTAAATGCCGCTTGCGAAGTAAATGGTGTTCAGGAAACTCCTCACTGCTCATACAAATATATAGTACCTACTTCGCTCGGCTTCGTAGGACTGACGGCTCATTGGGTTCAAGTCAGATGAGGTCAAGTCAAGTCTCAAATCTCAAGTCTCCCAATCCTGCCCGCCATCAAATCGAGGAAGTTGCTCGACGTCGTACATGGATCGCTCTACGATGACGACTTCAATGTTATCCTCGGCGGTCGTGGCAGAGAGGTCGTGATCGTCGGAAACCGTGGGGCCGTCAGCTGCACCGGCACCGATCACCGAGATGCCCAGGATGGAGCGATATGAAAAGGTATGCCAATGAGCTGGTCGTGAGTCGATACTGGCTGAATCCATTGCGCCGTTCTCGGTTTCCTTTTCCCCGTTCCTCCGCAGTAGTGCAAGAGCATCGTCTTCATCATCATCATTGCCGTTCGTCTCGTCGAAATCACCGTCGTCGGCGTCGGCCGGACCCGCATCGATATCGATCATCTGCACATCGTCCCCCTCATTTTTGAACTTGAGCATTGAGCTCCCCACGCCGCTCTGGCGTTCGCGTTCGGGGATCACGTCGCCGGCGCCGGTGTTGCGTTTCCGCTTCTTGCTGAGGCTGTCCTTAGTGTTGCCGGAAACTTGGCGCTGGGCTGACCGCTTCCTTCGGGCGTCGGTGTCATCGTTGCCGTCTACGGGTTCCAAGACATCGTAGTCGCCTAACTTGCCTTTCTTTTCATGGCTGGTGGCTGATGTACTGGTACCGTTGGCAGCGGCGGTGCTTGTCGACCCATGGGGTGGAAGATCCTGCGAAACGTCGAACATGAAAACCCACGTGGTACCGTACAGCCAGAGTCTCTCGCCCCTCTTTTCTCGGTTGTTAGAGTCCCAGAAGCACCCCACTACCCGGTCTTTGAGTCGCGTGAATTCGAGAGGGAGAAACTTTGAAGGATTGCGTCTAGACCAGTCGCTTAATTTGGAGGTCAGCACATCGAACTCGACCAGCTGATGTGTGGCGGTGACGGCGATGAGTTTGTGATCGGTGGCCGGAAGTTCAGGCGAGACCGGGTGTGGAGTGTGTCTTGTCGCATGGAGGCCCAAGTTGCCGTTGGCCGGGTTTATCGTCTTGTTGATAGGTGAAGGGCGGAAGGTGAGGATCAGAATCGACGAGTCAAGCTGAGGAAATTGTGAACCGGCGGGGTTGCGAACCCATTTCTGACCGTGGACCACGGGAGATTCGTCTTCTTCCTCTCCCGAAGACGACGAGGACGATGATGAGGCCACCGAGGCGTTTGTGGGCTTGTCGTCCGAATCGCTCTCAGAAGCGGCCTCGACGTAGTCTAGGTCTTCGTGACCCTCGAGGATCCACACGTCAACCGCGCCTGACAGGTCTCCCACTGCAAGCACCCGGCTGTCGTTCGAAAACGCGACCTGCGTAATAGTCTGATGATACAAACCCAGAGCGGACGGCTGTGTCTTCCGTGGCGAGCGATAAAGTCTGACAGTTTTTTCATGAATCGTAGGGCGTTCCTTTTGGTGGTCCTCAGGAACCAATATTTTCGCCAGGACAACGGTATTGTCCTTTCTGACCATGTATAACCATTTCGAATCGGGAGAGAAGCCTGCACACCTGGAGCCCAAGCGAGAGATCGCCGGGGGTAGGTCAATCTGCCTTGTGCGAAGACACGGCCGTCCAGATACTTGGGTCTTTCGCAACTGGAATAACTTAACACTGCTGCTGGTGGCCGCGACAATGAATTTGCCGTCTTCCGAGACTTTGGCGTCGTGGAGGTTTTCGTCACCTTGCATGACTAGTCGGGCAAGAGTCTCGTAAGCCGAATCATCGGAAGGGTCAACGTCGAAATTGGTGCCGGGACCTTTCTGTTTCCGAACGTGGTAGACCATAATCTCGCGATCCCACCAGGAAATGAAAAGCCTGGCCGTCGGAGAAGAGGACATGGGCGGCTTTTGTGGTAGATGAGGAAGCGTGCGATGCAATTCCGAGTGTGATCGTCGAATTGGGATGACGACCGGTCTGGCGTCCATACCACCAGATACTAGGACACTCAATTCTTTGCTTTCGAAGCTCGCCGAGCATTTGACATCGTGTTGGTGATATCGCCGATGAGCAACTTCCGCCCATCTCGTCTTCTTGGTTCCCGGTAAAGTGGCAACGGGCTTGTAGGTGACGGTTCTCCTGTCCACGCCGAGCGAGAAGATCGTATCCCCGGACGGACTAACGGCAATATCAAGTATATCTGCCTTATGGCTCTTCACCCTTTGAATCAAAGAATAGTTCTTCGGGTCCCATATCTTCAACTCGCCAGAAGAATCTCCAGACACGATTGACCCGTCAGGGAGACACTTTACAGTCCAGACGACGGAGTGATTACCATCAACAGGTTTACCCAAGCTCATGTTGCGAAGAATCTTCCTGCTGGGTACATCAATCACCCGTATTGTGCTGTCTTCGTAGCCGACAACCACTGTATGGCGATCCCGCCACGTAATGCTCAGGGCTTTCGGTTTTCGCACAGGCGGCGCTAAAAGTGTTCGAAGATAGCGCAATTCATCATCCTCGGTAGAGAAAAGCACAACGGTGCCGTTGGAGCATCCTGCCGCGAGGAGCTGGGAAGCCGCTCCATCTGGAAGTGTGTCCACATTTTTCACACGTTCGATCTGCGGTTGCGCTGCAAAGCACCAAATATCCCCAGTATTTCCCTCTGCGCGTCTTTTGACGGATCCGGTGTTCAAATCCCATTCTGTGACCGAACTTGTCCCCGCAATGCTGAACAAACGTAGTGGTCCTTGTGAGAGTTTGACTCCATCGACATTGTCGTCAACAACTATGTCCTGAGTCCAGGCTAATTGCTCGATTGTGGCATCTTTGCTTCCTCTAATGATTGTCTCTTGGACCCATAGGCCGTTTCTAGGGTTCCATAGCTCGATGTCGCCATTGTTACGACCGACTGCAAGACGGAGGTCGGAGGGTGCTGTCCTTTTGGGATCGGAAGAATGAGAGAAAGCGAGCGCGTTGATCGAGTGCGGCGGGTACGGGACAAAGCGACACCGGTGAATGTCCATGTTTGTAAGATGGTGGTACACGAGATCTTTGATCAGTATCAAGGACACTGCGCACCCATCGTTGCCGTCCCAGGAATTAAAATCAATGTGTCGAACTTGAATGCTGTTGGAACTTTGCAAGCGTCTGGCAGTTTTCCATGCGGAGGAAAAAAAGTTGCAGGCGCCGGCGCTTAGTTCCACCGATGCACCGATCTCCGGGCCACCTTGTTATCGATAAGAAAATAGGGCCAAGCATATGTCGCTGGCACCGCACTCCGAGTGAAACTAGTTGTACACACTGGCATGTACTCCTGCAGCACCACACTGCAGCCTGAATCCAGGTACTACTACAACGTTGTATTCGCATATCCGCCGCCTGAGTTCAGCCCTAACCTCAGTCAAACGTCATGTGTCGGAGATACTAGTACTAGTAGTCGGTTTCGATCTGAAGTGTCCTCCGCATGCTTTGTACCGCCTTGTCATGGCCCTTCATGGCTTGGACAGCCAAAAGACAAGGGACTCCCGCAGGAGGCTCGGTCCAATTTCTTTCGCGACATGCTCTACAGTGACTCATCATTTCAGGCTGCGTTTCAGGTCCTTCCAAGTCTGGCGCCAGATTCGCAGGCTTTGGCATACAGGTCAGAGAACAGGTCAGAATAGCACCGGACCGGCTGGGTGTAATTGGACCGCGTGCAACAGGCAATGCCTCGTTCCTGCTCGTCCACGGTAGACGGAGGCAGACACGGGAGGGCTAATGGATCGCCGCGTTCGCCTCCTGCATGTAGGATTTGTTCCCTAGCAACATGTAAACTTCCTTTGTATGTCTGTTGGGAGGGATTCCTGAGCCCCTTCTTTTTCGACGGGGAGCAATCGGCTAACCTGCCAGCGGGGCCTTGAACATGGCGGGAACGCCTCGCTAGCCCCCTTAGGCCCTACTACTGGTTGTTGAACAGTACAACATTGTAACGCCAGGCGCGTTGCCTGGAGTCCACGCCTGAGGCCTTCCTCCCTACCCCCCAGGGCAGTCACAGCCTGACCACGATTCCATTCCAATTTTCCTCCACATCAACCCTGCCCATTCCCAAGTATTATTGCTGGATCTGTGTCGTATCCAGAATCATGGCTTTCTAGATTATGGCATCCCCGAACTGAAGCAGGACAATATGAGTGAACTCAGCGAAATCGAAGTCAGCGAGTTCAGCGAACCCACCGAAGTCAGCGGAGTCAACATTCCTCAGTCAGTCAAATTGTTTTGTTTTGGGTCGCGTAAACCTGTTGCTGATGTGAGAGCAGGAGCGGGAGGAAGCCGGTCAAGCGGGCGTGCACAAATTGTCGACAACAAAAGGTGTGTTTGTCGGAGCGACCGCTCAACACAACTGTTCGCCATGTTTTGGAAACGAACCATTGACAGGCCATAGGCTCGGTGCGACGTATGGCTTGATCCAAATGGGGTGTGCTCAAGATGCCGCAAGTTGCACAAACGATGCGTCGTTTCGGAGCCCTTTAGAAGAGAAACCAAACGCAAGTACGCAATGCAATCCCATCAATGACTATCCCGGCTGGAGCGATTCTTGACATATATACCCCAGAAGAACTTCTGAGCCTGAGCTCTCGATAGACGGATCGCGGCGATCATCAAGCCAGCCTGCGCGTCCACCTCTGCCTGAACACTCCTGGACGGCCGTTAACAACAATCAACCTTCCGAATCCGACAGCAGGCTGGCGTCGGTAGCACCTTTCTTCAGAGATGCCACCATCGCCCCGGTCTCATTCCGGTCCTTCTCCCAGGCCCTGGAATCGGTGCAAACCCCAGCGAGCTTGCCACGCGAACAACAGGCGCCGGCTCCGCTACCATTGGCTCCGTCTACGCTCCCCCGAAGCCTGGAAGGCTACACGATAGACTCAAAGGACATCGATGCCATATTCCAAATGTCAGTTTGACTTGGCTTGACTACCAATGTTCTAGGGATGCTAAGCATACCTCACAGTTACTTCCGGGACTATGCGGGCTTTATGCCCATTCTGGACCCTTCTATAACACCCAATGCATACTATGGCCTCTCGCGCCTCTTATTCTGGGCCATCATCGGCGTGGGTTGTCGCACATACTACCGGAATCCTACCCTGCTTGGAGTACTTCCTGCAAAGATCAAGACCCTGGCGCTACTCACGATGGACTCCAACGTGACCCTACCCAACTTGCAGGCCTATCTGCTAATCCTGTGTTGGCCTTTTCCGAAGACGACTAATTCACCAGATTTCACATTTCCCTTCAGCGCCGCCGTTCTGCACATGGCAATGGCGATGGGCCTGCATTTGCCTGTTGCAAGTCAGGAGTTCAGCAAGGTGCGCATCCGACTAAGTGAGGATGAGAGTAAGAAACGCGCCGAGACATGGGGCTACTGTATGCTCGTATATCAGCGGTAAGCACACCCTGATCCGTGCAAACATACGCTTCTGCTGATAAGGTTGTCTCACAAAGTTCTTGCCATTGCAAAGGTAGTCCGGCTACTCCAATTGTAGACATTCCACACGATCTCGAGCAGAGGCGTACCCTGTTCCAACAAATGTCTGCAATGCTGAAGTTCGAGCTAAAGTTGCAGGACGTAATCACAAGATGCTGCATTGCATTGTCACAGAATGGCCTGCGTGTCATGACCCCAGATCAAGAAAGGTCCTTGGACACATTGCTCAACCTGTTCCAGGCTCAAGCTGCCAGTGTTGTTTTGGAATATGCAACAGGTAGAGTTAACCTCCTGATTTTCGTTTGTTTCAGTCTAACCTGCTCTGCTCAATTCAGCTCTTGAGCATCTTTACGTCCAAATAGCAACATTGACGATCCAATCGTTCAATCTCTACAAGTCTCCGAAATCCCAGGATCCTACATCGTTGTATGATCTTTGTGCCTCATCATGTCAAGTGATTGAGTCATTCGATAGTCTCGACAAAGCCGGCAAAATCTCGTTGGCTGCTTCCACCGTCTATTTCTACTACAGCATTATGGTCCCCTGCCATATCCTTCTTCGGTTGTTGAAGACTTCATTCTCACGATACATCAACGTGGAGAGGGCCAAGTCTGCATTGTTTCTCGGCATCGGACTCCACAAGCGCATGTCTATACAGAATGACGACCTTCCTGCCCGGAACGGCGTGGCCTTGACCCAGTTGTGGAACAGCAACAGGGCTTTCCGGAATGCCAACGGCACGGAAGCTGTCGCGTTGCGCATTCGCAGCCGGCTGTGCGGGAGTATCCTTCTTGACGGCATTGTATGGTGGAGAGAGGAGTTTGGTGGGTTTATGGGAGTCTATCCGCCTCCGCTCACAGAACAGGAAGGTACCTCTGCCAGCGCGACGGAGACGCTCCACGACAATATGGTGCCCCCTACCACCAGCAAGCTAGACTACTCCAGTTTCCTCGATGATCCCATGCTTGCCGAATTCGGCCTCGCCATTAGCGACGACATCTTTTCGACAATGTGGACCGACAACGATGGCAATGCCGAGACGGTATGAATCTGATACAGCAACTTACAGTAACTATCGTTACAGGATGTACGACTACAGGAGTTGAGCTTGATGCGGGTTACCAGGGTTATTCGTTCAAAAGCGTTTGGCGGGGGAGACCGGTTTCCGGATGGTAATCGATATAAGCTTCTAGTAAGCGTGCAGAGCCGGCCTCTGTTTTTGCAGGTGTTTCTTTGTCTCAATATTAGACGACAAAAGGGAAAACGAAAACTCCCATTAAACTTACCATTTATTCTCGAATATCCCAATCCAGACTCCCCATCCAATCAACTTCCCCTTTATTTGTTGCAATAGCTCCTCCCTTGTCGCAACAGGACTCATTTCATTGGTGTCAAGTTTCTCTTTCAGTGCTACGACCTGATAAAAGTACCGGTGCTCGCCATGCCCCACTGGCGGTCTGGGTCCAATGTACACGGTCCCTCTGTGGTTTGCTCCCAAACGAAACCCGCCTTTGAGCCATTTGCTCCCGTCCGCAGCGGCCTCGTTGCGGTCAATATCGAGTGCCAAGTCCTCGGGGCCGATTTCTGTCTTGTTGGGCGGAATGGAATAGTAGATGCCGTGGTTGCCGGGCGTGGGGAGCGGTGAGTCTGGGTCTTCGCAGATTAAGAGGTATTCTTGGACATTTGGTTCTGATATATGCATCCCATTGCCGCTTTGGTCGGTGGTGTTGGTATTGGTGTTGGTGTCGGTGGTGTTGTTGTTGTTGTTGTTGACAGGGGTGATGGTGGGCAGCGACCATGTCAATCGGGGAAATCTGTTCGAACCCAGCTTCGAGTGGTCCCATGTCAAATGGGAGCCTGATGGACCTAATTCCGGAGAAGTGACTTGGATACTCTGCGGGATGTCCTTGAACGCTTCGCTCCGGGTGAATAGTTTGCCGTCGTGGCCTCGTGCTCGGTAGAAGAGTTGGGCGAGGCCCCATTCGATGTAGCGTAGGATGCCGCCGCCGCTCATTGTTGGGGGTCTAGAAGGGTATGATGTCCCCCCGCCTTGGCCTCGCGGGTGGAAGTGGTGCTGTACCACGTATATCTAGACCTCAGATGATTTTGAAGGATTGAAAGAGAACGAGCGCGGATGTAGGCTTTGTTCGGCGGCCACCTTTGGGAAGAATGGGCTTGAGTAGTCCCGCTCGTCGTGTTAGTGTTACCTCTTGTGAAGTTGTACTTCAGGTGTTAGGGCTTCCGGCCTATGAAAATGGAGACTTTTTCTGACAAAGGAAACGCGATGTTTGTTTCAAGGTTGCTGTTATATTCACTTTTGATCCCGCCTCATTTGTTTCCACCAAGGAGACGAGTAGGAGGTGGTGTATAAGAAGCAAGAAGTAAGCAGTGTTGGAGATTGGCTGATTAGGAGTATGCGTCTTGCATCAACTTATCTGCTAGCTTTATCTGGTCGGCGTCGAAGAGGCGGGTGGGTTATGCAATCAGTATACTCCGGATCAAAAGGATGAACCTAGTCAAGGGACAGGACATAAAGTGGAAACGGGGAATGCGTTTGGCCTGAGTCTGTTATGCACGCTGCAGTGTGCAATAATGCCCTAAGTCCGGTGAGAATTTCAACGAAACGAAAAGCTCTGGTATCGATATGCAGAAGAGACTGGAAGAGACTGTGAACCGGCCCGGTTTGAGGTTGTGAGTACTATGTGGTGACTACCTAGTGCAGTGGTACTTTCAAATGTCTTGTATGATGTCGCGACCGGGCCGGTCACCGGCCAATGTACTGGCTGTGATTGGTCCATAACCCCTCCCAGGGTTTTCGTGCCAGACCGGACCGGCACGTACACAGGGATGAAACCAGCCTTTACTACTGCGTGAGATGAAGTCAGAGGTAACTGTTGTTAGATTACTATTGAGTTCCATGGGCTTTTGATGTTCGTAAGCCTTGTTATCTCCGTTGAGTCGTCGACCGGCCAAGGTAGATCGACCGGCGCGCTGAGCAGCGCACTTCAAGGTGGCGTTCAGGGTATTCCTTATTTCAGTGGGCGAGATTGACAATGAAACCTCGAAATTCTACTCGCAGCAATCGGTCCATGGAAGGTTGATACAACAGATATAGGATCACATATACCATACACGACCAGTTGTGCATCGGAGATTGCACTCCAACGATCTGCCATTGAGAAGTAATCACTGTGATATATGTTACTTGGTCGTTTTCGGTAGAGCAGGCATCGAGAGATTCTCTCAAAGAAGGGCATACCAACAGACAGCCGACGGCGCCATGAACGAGGCGGACGGAGTGAAAGACTCCAAACGGGAGTCCAAGGATGAACCGCCAATGTCTAGCGTGGGATCGCCCGCACCGAACGATGCGGCAGACTATGTTCAGGAGAGTAAAGATGGCAGCAACAGACCATCGGGCATCGAGCAGCAGACAAACGTGACCAAAGAGCCTCCAGAGAAAGGACCCTCAACGCCAACCCGGCAGTACTCGGTATGGAACAAGAACGAGAAGAGACTCATCATCGCCACGGGGTCGCTTGCAGGTTTCTTCTCACCACTCTCGAGCTCCATCTATTTCCCGGCTCTGAACACGATCGCCGACGCCCTGAACGTGTCTGGGTCCCAAATCAACTTGACAGTCACCACTTACCTCATTTTGCAAGGAGCAGCTCCCATGATGATTGCCGGCTTTTCGGACAACATGGGTCGCCGCCCGGCATATATGCTCTGCTTCATTATTTACTTGGCCGCCAACCTCGGCCTCGCTCTGCAAAACAGCTATGCTGCTCTGCTCGTGCTTCGATGTTTGCAAAGTGCCGGGAGTAGTGGCACGGTTGCCCTTGCCAATGGTCTCGTCGGCGACACGGTGACGTCGGAGGAGAGAGGGCAGTACATTGCCTTCGCATCGCTCGGTGGCCTTTTGGGCCCCTCAGTCTCGCCAATCATCGGAGGCGCCATCAGTCAGTCCTTGGACTGGCATTGGATCTTCTGGTTTCTTCTCATTTTCTCAGGGGTCTTCACCGTGCCTTTGTTCTTGTTTCTCCCGGAAACATGCCGCAAAATCGTGGGCGATGGCTCTATCCCTCCGCCTCCACTTAACTGGTCGCTCACGGATTATATACGCCACAGGCGCAGACAGAAACGTGGACAGGGTTATGACCCGGCGGAGAAGGCGGCGCTCTACAAGAACTACCGCTTTCGCTTTCCGAACCCTATACCCACCATTATGATCCTTCTGGATCCCGAATCGCTGATCATTCTGGTGGCCACGGGCCTGGCCCTGGCTTGCTTCTACGGCATTTCAACCGGAGCTTCAGCATCGTTCAAAGACATATATGGATTCAACAACATCCAAATCGCGCTGATGTTTATCCCCATTGGTGTAGGAGGCATGGTGTCAGCAATCACGACCGGCAAGCTGATCGATTGGAATTACCGAAGACATGCACGCAAACAGGGTGTCCAAATCATCAGGGGTGTGAGGCAGGACTTGACGAATTTCCCTATTGAACAAGCCCGCATTGAAGTTGCATTACCATTGATGATCCTGTGTTCAGTGTTTGTGATCGGGTATGGCTGGACGATGGACCACAAGGTCAGCATTGCGGGACCGGTGATTCTGCTCTTCCTGCTTGGTTATTCGGCTATAGCCACATATCAGACCCTCAATGTATTGATGACGGATATCTGGCCTGGAAAGGCAGCATCCGCAACGGCCGCAAACAATTTTGTCAGATGCGAGCTTGGGGCTGCAGCATCGGCGGCAATTGACCCCATGAGCCAAGCAATGGGCAGGGGATGGGCGTATACTACGCTGGCACTGATATACCTGGCTTTTGCACCAGCCTTGGTCGTCCTCATGCGACGTGGGATCGAGATGCGCAAAGCAAAGAGGGAGAGAGAAGAGCGGAGAAAGACTCGAAAGGAGAAGAAAGTGCACCAACAGAGATAAGAACGGCACAGTCTCGTCTCCGTCAATCACATAGCGGCCGAAAGACTCGTGCCAAACGTTCGGGCGCGGCGCCGAGAGAGGTAGTGCTACGATATGGGTAGCCTCCATAGCCCCTCCGTTGGTTGGGATGGGGCCTGCCCCATGTGTACAGTAGTCCAGGTCTGCAGGCGAGTATGACCCAGTCAGTACAACTTACATTCAACTTGAATCAAGTTGTACACCATGAGTCAGTCTCCGTGCCCAGGAACTCACCGTGACACATTTCTGAAGGAGTTTGATTTTCCTTATGTGATTGCCTAGAAGGACAAGACTCGACTGGCATCACCTGTTGGTCACATGCTGGGCTCCGAGGGCTCCGGTGTCTCTTGGACAAGCCTGGGCGCATGGAATTATTATTTGACCTAGTAAACGCGGGCAGAGGTGCAGTCACATTGGATGGTCGTAGCCGATCCGCCCGGTCCGGTGTGAAGGTGGTAGCCGTGGTATAGAACATTGTAGGGTTAGGACAACTGTGAGTTATGCAACACAGTGCTTCTCTCAATTAATAATTGCTGTGAGGGATAAACATAAGGCAGGCGATTGCATGTGAGTGTGAACAAACGGTGCAAACAACCTGCGGACTGCAAACTGCGACCCAGACACAGCCGGAAGTATCATAACCGTCCTAGCGCCGGTTCTCACACGCCAAAGTAGCCCAACACACGCTACTAGCACCCACTAGCACAAAGACTACGACCAAACCGGCTTCTAATGCCATGCCTGCGGTGCCTGCGGTGGGTGGCTCTCACGTAAGAGGCGCACTTGGTCAATTTCTCCATTTATCGTGATCGCGGACCCTGGTGCTTTGTTTCCCTCCATACCCTGCTCCAAGCGGTTCTGCTTCGCGTTAGGCCACTTCCAGGCGCTTCCCTCTATCCTGATCTACGCCGTTCCTTTCAAGTTCGGCCTACCAAGCGATCACGGCCTAGACGACGGTCGAACCCTGCCGCAGCAGCGACAGATATAATCTCAACCTCACATCCTTTATGTGTCTCTTCTGGATGGGATTTTAAAGACAACGAGAGAGCTTCATCAGGTCGTCAACACTTTCACAAAAGATCTCTGAACTTCCTCGCTTACCTAATTCCTGCTCCAGAGCCCACCACCGGACCCCAAGCTCTGACGCGCAGGCCAGCCGATTCATCCGTGTTCTCCAGTGTCAGCAGCTTTTCCAGCCTTACTTGAAAATAACGACATCATCGTCAGGCCAGCCGGACCCTGACTGTCGCGATCAAAGAAGAATGGCAGAGCCTTCTTGTTCTCTGTGATCGTCCTCCAAAGTCAACACATCTATTAAAATGCCCAATATGCGTCCTAACTTGCTTAAGCGGGCACAGAGCTCCACCACTCGCCAAGTTAGTAATTTACTGCATTCCAGAAACAACTCGCCACACCCTCAGCCGGACACTGTTTCGGGCCTCAAAGCCATCGAGGAGGAAACTCTTCCAAAGTACAATGCGGAGAGTTTCTACCCTGCACGTCTGGGGGAGACATTGAATGATCGGTACAAACTTCTCGTGAAGTTGGGCTTCGGCATGACCGCAACGGTCTGGCTAGCACAAGATTTACGAGCGTAAGTGTCCCTATGGCCATATATGGGCTAAGCCCCGCCGCTCACACATTCTCGATAGAGACAAGAACGCTGGAAATCGGAAATATGTCACCATCAAGATCAATGTCAACAATTTAAGCGAAGAGTTCCTGAAAGGCCGGCGTGAAATTGCGCAGAGACTCCAAACGGCTAACCCCAATCACCCTGGCTATAAGCATGTTCGTTTCATGCTCGACACGTTTAAGGTGAAATCGAGGGGTGGGGAACATCTGTGCATAGTGTACGACGTCCTCCGCGAACCCATTGATATGTGCATGGAGAAGTTCCCTGGGCGGCGCTTCAACTCCGAGAAACTCCGGAAGCTGCTACCTGCACTCCTACTGGGTCTTGATTACATGCACAGCGAGGCTCACGTCGTGCATACCGATCTCAAAGCCGACAACATCATGATGGGGCTTGGCGACCCGTCAGTTCTCGACCGTTTCGTACAACATGAGCTCGAGCATCCATCTCCGCGCAAGATGCCCGATAACCATGGCCGGATCATCTATACATCCTGCAGTGATTTCGGCGAGGCTCCGTCAGACGCTGTAATCGAATCCGCCAAGATCACCGATATTGGACTTGCTCAGTGGGGAGACGTCAAAAACACCAAGCCCATTCAATCCAATGCCTTTATGGCGCCGGAGGTGATCTTACAGTGCGGCTGGTCATATCCTGCCGATATCTGGAACTTGGCTGTGATGCTCTGGGATTTGTTCGAGAACTTCGGCTTGTTTGACGGCATCGATACACGACCTGGACATTACCGCCCTGAGCAGCACCTAGGTCTTATGATCGCACTGTTAGGTCCACCACCACCCGAGTTCCTGAAACGGGGGGCCAAAACATCGAACTACTTCGACTCACAAGGCAATTTCAAGTACCCCGACTATATAGCTAAAGACCTCACTTTCGAGTCGTCTATAGCGCGGTTCCGAGGAGAGGAGAAGGAGCTGTTTATTGATTTCGCACAGAAAATGCTCAAATGGGTGCCAGAAGAACGGTGGACGGCGAAGCAGCTACTCGAGCACCCGTACCTGACAAAGGAGCGCGAATACGTGCCGACGCCAGCACTAAGCCGTGCATCAACAGAAACCTTCAACTCTGGTTTGCCATCACGTTCAGGCACACCAGGACCTACCTCACACCCACTCCTACCGCCACCACTGATGCTATATTCTAAGAATTCCGAGAAGCCGTCTCCCCGGATTTCTCCCCCAGAGGCCAATGGGGCCAAGCTCGAGAAGTCCGTGTCCATACCAACCCCGTCGGACCCAACCCCAATGCCGTTCCATCTCAAGAAACGAGATACGGCATTGAGTGATAGTGCAGCAAGATCCCCGCCATCAAAACCTGTTCCGCAATCAAACAAGTGTTCACAGGAGCTGATCGACTCAATCCTGAACAGAGGAAAGCCCAATGCCCACAAGCCTGCCGAGACGAAACCAGAAGAAAACCCAGCCACGGAAGGTAGTCCTTGATGTCAACACTGCGCTTGCTTTGTTCTGCAATTTCATTTTCAGTCGGCGAACGTGGTCGGTTTTCATTTGCATGGAGGGAGTCTGCGGCAGGTCAATGAAGGACAGTCTAGCGGGGAAATGCATGGCGGGGCTATGGGAGGGAACTGTAATGATCAGCTCGGGGAGGCTGGGTTTGCGGAGCGTTCGTCCGTAACAGCGGGCAATCGGTGCCATGTGCTGTTCTGTGTCTTGTCTTTACCTTTGGGCGTTCAGTTAGCCGGGACAAAGAGCAGAGAAATGTGATTTGCCATAAAGAACTTCAACCTTTTCAAGGCCCACTGTTGACAGCTGACGACTCGCTTGATCCAAGATCAGCAGATCTCAGGGCTAGACAGTCCTGCTTAATTCCATGAGGCTTTATGATAAAATGATGCGGACGACAATGGATGCTTGTCAACGTCGATAATTTTCTAACTGTGCTGTGGCTGGTTTTCTCAGACCTAATTCGCGTTTCTTCGTACAATCACACACTGCTGCTGATGTACCAGGAGCAGTATGAATGGTAATAGTACTATGTATTAGAATTTCATGCCCACAGATGGCCATATTCGAGTTCAGGCTACTAGTAGTCGATGGTTGCAAAACAGTCCAGACACGGACACGGATGCGGACCTGGAAAGTGCTTCGATTCAGTCTCTCATGATTGATTATTCCTACCCAGCTCATTTCCTGATGATGTCTCATTCTCTCATTCTTTCCTTTCTGTTCTTCTTTTCCCTCCCCTTTTTTCGGTCTGTTCAGCCGAACTGTATCCTTGTCTTCAATGGCGCTACATAGACATTTCTTCCCCGATTGTGAGATGAGGGCTGACACAACGGGGAGGCACGAGAGGGCAGGGGGTTCATGTTCGTTCGGAACTCAGTAGGATCTTCCCGTCGGATACTCCGGTCTCACAGGCGAAGGGCTGGCATATGTGCGCGAGCGGCCCTGTTCACAGCCTATTTGTGACACAGAGTGCTAGGGACGGTCGGTCAGGACACCGCATATCGCAGGCTGAACTGCGACGAGAAGTAAATGGAGTTGTTGGATAGGTTGGCGACGGAGGGCGCCCATTCTCCGTGACAACGACGCCAGCAGCAACCTGGATGTTAGCCCTACCTGTTTGCACTAGACTGGGAGGTTCCAGTGCAAAATACCCTCGTGATCAAGTGACTGCAATCAGGAACCAAACACTGAATTGATAGTGAATAGGTTGTCTGGTCCCGTCCTATCAATCAGGATGCACAACTTGAACAGCAAGATGGAGTAGTAACCTGGACTACGGTGACGCATACGAGCAGAGCACAACATACTCGCCCGGTACTAGTACTCATCAGCCGTCAACCCCCTTCTATCAATTTCCCTTCCACTTGAAGTTCGGCAATCGGTGTGGGGGTATCCAAAGAACCTCCGACAGGAGTACAGCCTTCTTGAATGTGTGCTCATAAAGCTTGATGTACCAGCACTGCGGTGAGTAAATGGGAAGATTATAGTAGCAGGAGATTGGTGCGGGACGAAGCTCCTGTGCTATTTGATGAGGTGATTCGAGAAGGGAGAATCGGTGACCCCTTGCATCCAGGCAACTCAACAATAGGTCAGTTTTCTCATCTCCAGGATGTGCCTGGTACCAGGTAGGTATCTATTTGCCTTGATTATGTTTGGAGGCATGGGCAGAGCCACACCGCCTCTCCTTAAACATTTATCCGCTGTTGACCCCCTTGCTTTCATGCCTGGTTCTTGTGGGTTTTCGAAACTGAGAACACATGCATTGCCAATACTACCGAAGCCACCTCCTTCTAGAGCTTGGAGGCCATAGCACAATCCCAAGCACGCGACCTGGTTTTTGAATGTAGTACGCTTCTACAACACCCACATTCAGTTACCCTTCCCTTCCGTCCCCGTGTCGTTGGACATTGATCCTTTCTTCGGCCCGCAATGGTACACTACTATGCTTTGGCGTTGGTGGTGTTGGCTATCACCATAGCCATTGTCCGAGATTGGATTGCCCAGTCTCGACAGGATCGGGTATAGGCTTATCCACTGTTCACGAGGAAGAAGCTCCAAGTTCTGACCACAATCAGGATTTCAAGACACTTACCAGGATCCATGGGTGTCTCCCACCACCAAGGCTGAAAAATCAACGGCCATGGGGCATCGACCGGCTTGAACAGATATTCAGAGCCAACGCCGAGTCGAGACTTATGGAACTTTTCCTATTCCATTTTCGACAGGCAGGCAATACCTTACAGCAAGTGTTCCTAGGTACCAGTGCCTTTGGCACCATCGAGCCAGCAAATCTGGAAGCGATATTGAGTACAAACTTCAAAGGTACCTAACTTCCACCCCTTTTCCAGTAAGTGGCAAGGCTTTTGCTCACAATCTTATGTTCCAGATTACACCATGGGCCCAAGACGAGACATCACATACCCAATGTTTGGGGAATGCATCTTCAACCAAGAAGGTGCCGCCTGGAAGCGGTCGCGAGATTTGCTCAGGCCACAATTTGCGCACAGGCAATATGCCGATTTGGGCGTATTCCGCGAGGCTGTGGCTGATCTCCTGGATGCTATACCGAAGTCAGGGGTGGTCGACCTACAACCACTATTCTTCCGGCTAACTCTCGACACGACCACTGGATTTCTCTTCGGGGAGTCTGTTCGAAGCTTGCGAGCTCCTGACAAAGCAGGCGAGCAGACCTTTGCCGATGCATTCAATATAGCCCAGGATTATGTCGCAAAGAGATTCAGACTTCTGGATCTCTACTGGCTTATTGATGGCAAGAAGTATCGAGATGCATGCAACAATCTTCACAAGTTCGCGGACGAAATAATCGAAAGAAACAAGCGTGATGGCGACGTTTCACCCTGGAAATATACATTTCTGAATGCAGTTTCTGCCGAGATTCCAGACCGCCGTGTTCTTCGAAGCCAAATCATAAACCTCCTGGTGGCGGGCAGAGACACTACAGCGGGTCTCCTTTCTTGGACTTTGTATGTCCGAGTCCGACTGGAAACAACCTATGCTTTGGGCTTCTCTCTCAAACTAACATATTGATTTTATAGCTTTACACTCGTTCGATATCCCCGCGTCCTATCCAAATTGCGCGCCGAGATTGCCCATACATGCCAGGAGAAGAGGGAATTGAATCGGGATGACCTTCGAAACATGCCTTACCTCCAAAACGTCATGAAAGAAGGTATGTGCCGTGTCGTATCCTGAATGTCCTAATGGCTGTTTTTGATAGACAATAACGGGGCCGATACTGACACTGACCACCGGCAGTGCTTCGCCTTTATCCCTCAGCTCCAGTAAACACGCGCACGGCCATGACCACGACAGTCCTACCGACCGGCGGCGGTCCGGACCGCAAGTCTCCCGTCCTCATCCCCAAGGGCTCAGCTGTCGCGTACAGCGTGTATTCCATGCACAGGCGACCCGACCTCTACGGCATGGACGCCGAGATATTCCGTCCAGAACGATGGGATGAAGCAGATATGCCATTATACCACAATCCAACGAATGCCAAGTGGGGATACTTGCCATTCAATGGTGGTCCAAGGATCTGTCTGGGCAGTACGTCTTACGAATTTTGCTAGACCAACCATGATTTGAAACATCTTGACCAGGCTAACATCTACATCTACATCTAGTGGATTTCGCTCTGACTGAGGCCGCCTATACGATTGTTCGTCTGATCCAACGATTTCCAACCATTCAGTTGCCGCCGGGCGAAGTCGTCGAGTTGACTGGAGTGGAGAAACAAACGATGACACTGGTCATGTCCATTACCGACGGCTGCAAGGTGGAGGTGCAATCCTGAGAGAGGTAGTCAAGACTCAATCCAACTCGCACATCATGACCCTGTGGCTATAATCGAGGCTCCCTCCTTTGGATCCCTCTTGGGGCGCTCGTCTGTCTCAATTCTCAACACCGTTGAGTTTCCGTAAGCAATGCAGGAGCCTTGTTTGCTCGCATCGACCTCAACAACACCGGTGTCTGCCCATCTCTGCATAACTTCCACCAGTGGAACTTGGCGTCCCAGTCCACCACCCAGGCCTGGGTAAAAGATACTTGTCCACTAATGTTCAATCCGCGGCCATGTGCTTTGGCTTATCTAGCTCGGGCAATCTCGGCATAAAATACATCCCAATGTTCTCCTGCCTCAAGTGCAAGGTCTAAACATGGCATGTGAAGAGTACGTGGATACCAGACAAGGGAAACAGCATGAGCACGGTTCCTTAAATGAACTTCTAACGTTGAGCTTTATACCTTTGGGACCATTGATAAGCGTCGAGCAGTTTGCTCCCACCAATCTAACTACCTAGCAAGCAGCATTCCTTGCTGAAACGATGACAATCTTATTGGATGCGAACCCCGAGACTGTCTAAGAAAATAAAAGCATCAACCTTCCACTGGCAGTCGGGCGCCATTGCTCCTGTCAGCATGTCTATGTCTGGCTTTCAGTTTCCGAAGTCGGCCCACTTCCACTCAGAAAGTATATACGCCCGGCACCCACTCTCCGTCACCTTTCTCCGCTGCCTCGACGCTGTCCAGTATTCTCTTCTTAATGGCATCTGTTGACGGCGGCCCAGCTCCAGGTTGCGTCTTGCTAGTATCGGCAACAAAGACCGGCACAGGTTTGTTATCTTCGATTGTCTTGAGGATGGTTTGACGTTCTTCCGGGGACCACCCTCCACCCACTATGATAAGCTTCACGCCCGTCTTGATGGCGTTGTGATCGGCATTGGTCCCGTACCCGGACGAAGGCGTGATCGGATTGCCCTGCAGAAGGGTTGGAATCTCCGAAACCGCCGCATCAGCAGTCATGCAAACATGGACGACTATCAATGAGAGTCAGTGACGAACGGATTTTTTGAAGCGAAAAGTGTGGAAGCAAGCCATCTGGATGGGACGGCGAGCAGGCATCTTAGTGATGGAACATCTTACTTTCGATCTTGGGCATGAGGTTCTTGACCATGTATTCGACATGATGAGGGACTTTGCCGCAAAGAACAGCATTGGCTGGTGCCTTTGTGGCAGATGCTGCTGGATCCATCTTGAGAGACCTTGAGAACAGAGACAGTGATATTTGTGAGATAGAGGTCGAGGACAGTACCGTCCCTGTCAATATGGGATAACAGGAAGAGCAGTGCCAGGAACTTTACGTGCTCTATCAGCGGGTTTGCAAGTCTGTTATCAACTGGAACAGTTTGGCAGTCTGAACCTCTGAGACTGGTACAAAGATGTTATTTGTGTGTAGAATGAAAGCGGCTGGAATTTGGACAGTGGGGAAGCAACAGATCGGAACTTGAAGTAGGAGCGGTCCGATCGAGCATGCCCGGGGCAAGAACGATCCAGCCCCCATTTGTGTTCCACCACTGCACAACTTGAACTCCGTTCCTGAAACAGATGACTTGTCTTTGACCATGCCGCAGCCCCAGGCGAAGCGAGATCAAGCAGCTTCCTCCCTGCAGAGCGCAGGAGGGAGAGTTGTTGCAAGTAGGGCAATCCTCATGAGTGGCTTGATGTGCGCAGCGCACGAGATCTGGGCTCAAGCAAGGCAAGGCCAACGCTTCCCTCGTTCCGCTGTCAAGCGTGGTGAAATAGCGGCTGGCTGCATCCCAGCTGCATGTAAGATCGGATAACAGGGCGCTGTGCTACCTGGGAGAATAGCTTCCCTCATAGGAGAATTCACGGCAACAAGCATGCTTAACAGATGTATCATTCCATCGTGTGCGATCGGGAGAGATTCCCGCCAGCTGCGTTGGACAGGTATCAGCAAAACAAATATGTTACGGAGCAGCAGCAAAGGCATTCAATGCATGTCTGCCGTAGAATCGAGCTGCAGCTCGGGCAGGCACTGAAATTGTGGAAGTGACAGAACTTGAAAGCGACCTGCATGGGCAAAACTCTGCAGACGAAGCAGCCTTTTGCGCGACTCCCCTGCAGCCAGTCATCTTGAAAAGTTCCATCCTAGGATATGGAGGGTAGATGCATCGTGGAAGGCCTGCACTCCATATTACCAGAGCTTCCCTAGAAAGTAAAAGCTGGCATGCTCTCCTTCTCCTCCTTTTTCATATGACACAAAACAGATACGTAGACGTGGCCTACAGCCTGCGGCGGTGGGAGGTTGGTCAGGGTGGAAGAATGCTCGAGTGGGTTACTGAAGGAGAAAGGAAAGTACATGGACAGCTTTTGAACGGTGCTCAGGCGGGTGGCATCAATCTGATCTGGCACTTGACCGTGTACGTTCGCAGTGATGTGTCCGTCCAGGGCGGACCGACGACGGTTGCTTTTCGACTGTCGGTGTGGCACGGTGTGGGCATGGCTAGGCAGCCTCCACGCTGCAAGGGCGTCGTGACGAAGGAGGACTGTCATTCGTCAGCTCGTAGCAAGTCGGATGACTCTCATGCATGGTACTTCGAATGCACTGCAGTGTTGAGAAGGAATGCCTGCGCTCCTGCGCTGCGCTCTTGGCGCTCCAACGCTCCTACCCCGCACTAACGTGTTACACCTTATGTACTTAGTTCTATTATCTCTACTTACTCTCTCTCTCTTTTTACTTAATATAATTATACGTTTCTACTAGGTTATAAGGCCCGGGTTTTCCCCTAGTACTAATATATTAACTTCTAACTTCTCTAATTAACTATATTAAGCTACTATTATTAAGTTACTATTCTTTACCCCTTTCGACTACTTAATCTTTATAGAACTATCTTAGCTAACCCTAGTAAAAGATCTAGAAAAGCTATAATAGATCTCTATTAGAATTCTTACCTCGTCTTCTACCTCTTTAGTTTCGTTCTCCTATCTCCGTACCTTTGCCTAAGATAGCTAACGTCTTATTTAAGCTTAACCCTATATCTCTATTAAAACTAGCTTCTAGGGATAATAACTATAGCGAATAGAGACTCTTATAGACCCTCGCCTTTAGATACGCTAAACTATAGAACGTAGTAAGCGAGAAAAAGATATAAACTAAAGAAAATTAAGAGTAATAGGAAGAAGATAATACTAAGGCCCTCGTTATACTACTATCTACTATCTATATCGATCTTACCTTAACGATTACTAGATATAATATATTAGCTAAAGCTTAGATAATACTTATAGAAAGATTTAATCGAAATACTAGTAATTTAACTATCTACCTCTGTAGAAATATTATAATATTACGCTATAAGAATAGTAATAATCTCTAGAAATATCTAGATAAGTTTTACGATCTATAGTAAAAGATATAGAAGAGGTACTAATCGTTAAACTAGAAAGTAGTAAAGGCTATAAGACTAGTCTTCGACTCGAACTAGATTAAAGGCTTATTCTTTCTAGCTACTTTACCTAATACTATAGATAATATTATTAATAACTTAAATACTAAAGAGATTAGTAAGTTCGTCGATATTAAGCCTAAAATACTCGATATTATCGAAAAATATCTCTATATAGCTAAACTCTAGACTATCTACTATATCTCTACTACTCGCTTCTATTCTAAAGGAAAATAAAATATTTAAGAGAAAGAATAGGTTAAGTATATATAGTGTAGAAAGTATAATCTAACCTTTATTAGATATATCTATACTAATTATAAATATCTTAAATAATACTAGACTAATAAAAAGGCCGAATAGCTATTATTAACTATACTACGACTATTATCGACTATAACTTAGCTATCTAGACGAGCCTATAAAGCCCGAGCTATAGACGCTAAGAAAGAAGATAAAAAAGATAACGACGTAGTAGTATTTAGCACTCTAGTATTAAATCCTATTATTACCTATATCTAGTCTATCTTACTACTATACTAGCCTATCTATCACGAACCTAGAAGCAATAGGTGTATGATTGATAGAATTGCAGTACGAAGACTATGAAAGAGAGTTGCGCGGGCGCACGAGGTAGATATGTACCGAGGCGCGCTAAGGCCTCTTATGCCAAGCCTTCGGATGAGTTAGCAGCCTAGTTACGTGCTAGTCACGTGGAAAGGCTGCGCTTCGTGTCACGTGTAATCGTCCTTGAACCCAGAACCGTGATATCTCCCCCCCCCAAACGGGCGTAAGGTCTCGCGTAGCGCGTGTGTAGGCCCAATACGTAGCCTCCCTAGAGGTCGAAGTATTAATAATAATGTGTTAATACTTTAGTTATTATAACTAGCTTACGTAGATTTTGCCTAGGTCTCTATCTTTAGGGTATTATCTATATCGTTGTCGATCTAAAGAGTAATTCTATCGATTATCGCTAAGGTTTATAGTATCTGCTGTTATAAGGTGGCTATTAACCTAGGTCTATAGAGTAACTTCTAAGTCTTAGTTGGTATAGGTTCCTGGAAGGCCGGTTTATAAAATAAAGTATATTCTAACTAGTCGATAGAGCGATGTTAATTAGTCTCCCTAGTTCTCTAATAACTTCCTAGTCGGTTTCCTTATTCGTTAAGGACGTCGAGGTTGCTGTTTATCTTCTACCGATTAATGTCGTTTCTCTAGTCCTTTATTAAAGTTGTATCCTACTGGTGGGCTAGGCTTTCCTAGATATTGTCGATAAAAGTCTATTATAAGTTCTTCGTAGTTAGGAAGGATATTCTTCTATAGTCTCTAATCCTACGTCGATCCTTTCTACTTAACTAAGTATACGAGCTTATCTCTTTTTAATTTTAAGTTCTATATAGTCTCTACTTTATATTCCTAATACTTACTATCCTCTCGTAGTACTAGTTCTAGTATAGGCGGTGCCTATATTTATCCTAGTAACGGGTCGGATACTATAGGTCGTAATAACGAAGTATGAAAGATATTATGGATTCTAGCGTCTTTAGATAGTCGTAGTCGATACGCCCTCGAATTAATAACCTAAATTACTTCGAATAGCCTCTTATTCTTGAAGTCTAACTTCTTACTAGGTCTCTCGGTTTTAATATTCTTCGTATTTAACTATACGAAGTCTCCTACTTTATAGGCCGGTATAGGAGGCCGTTTATCTTATCCTTTATATCGAGCCTATGCTAGAGATATTTGTGCTTTAGCCTCGTTATGGATACGTCGTATTTTATCTGTAAAGGCGTCTGCTTACTATGTATCTTTAATACCTATCGATAGTGTCGGTTTAATAGGCGAGGGTGGTTCGATACTAAACCGAGGGTATAGGCTATAATTAGCGAAAAAGGGGGATACTTAGGTAGTATCGGATATATATATATATTTACGGCAAATTCGGCAAGTGGAAGCTAGTTAACCTAATTATCCTGGAGGTAGTTGTAGTAGGTACGCAGATACTACTCCATGAATTAGTTCGAGTTCTCTAACTGCCTATCGGTCTTAGGGTGGAAAGCACTCGATATCCGTCTGGAGATTTGAAGGCGGTTATAGAGTCTTTTCTATAGTTTTAAGGTGAACTAAGTGCCTTGATCGGAAGTAATAAAGTCGGGTAACCCGTGTCGGCTAAAAACGTTCGTTATGAAGAGCTTTGCTATACTTAACGAATCTATTTTAATATAAGATATATAGTAACGCTATTTAGTAAGCCGATTAGTTACTACTATCACGTTAGTGTACGTTACTCCGTTCTAGACACTTAGTGGTAGGTCTATAACGAAATCTACTGCCACCTCCGTCTACGGGCGTTATAGTACCGGCAATTGTATTAGTGTCCCTAGTTTGGTATCTCTAAACGGCTTTAACTTACGGTAGAGATGGTAATTCCGAACGAACCTCTTAACGTCCTTAGATAAGTCTAGCTAGTAGTATATTTAGTTAAGAGGTTCGTAAGTACGAGCTCGTCTAGGATATCCCGATAGCGGGGTATTATGATAGGTCTTAATAATGGTTATTCGTAAGCCTTTATCGTTCGGTACCTATAACCGGCTACGGTGATAGATAAGTCCGTCTTTTTCTTCGTAGTCGGCTAGGGAGATTTACTGGTCTAATATATTCGGTGGAAGCCGTGGTAACTATTTCTTTAGGGCGTCTAATATAGCCGTTAGGATTTTGTCGTTCTAGTAGGCTTCTTTTACTTAGGTAGGTATCGACTTATCGTCTTCTTATGTATCGATGGTAAGGAGATAAGCGGCCGATAATTTCCTAGGAGAAAGCACTTCTCTAGCTAAATTCGACGTCTTTAAGATAGTCTAGTATTAATACCGTATACGTTCGTCGTCGGGTCTAGGTTAGTCTTCGGGACGTCGGGTTAGGCTATCCGGTTTAGTATCTTATTTTCTAGGTCGGTATTAGATTTCGAAATAGAACTTAGATAAGAATTTACTCTATCGAGCCTAACGTCGGTTTAGTTATTTTATCGATATGAAATATTCGAGCGAGCGATAATCTAATAATACTTTAATAGGTCGCTTAGGATTAGTACCGGCTAGTTTTAGTCTCTATTCCTTAAATACTCGAATAATAGCTAGTAGTTCTTTATCGTATATCTTATAGTTATACTCGGCTGGGCTTATCTTCTTTAAGAAGTAGGTAATAGGTTTTAGTCTCCTTTCTTTATCCTTCTATAAGAGTACTCCTACTACGACGAGATCCGAGGTATCTACTTCAACCTACGTATCCGTATTTAGATCGAAGTGTTTTAGTATAGGAGCTAAGATAAAGTATACTTTAAGCTTTTCGAATATAGCTTAGTAGTCGGTATTCTACTGGAAGGTTCTCTCTTTAGCTTCTTTTATAAGTTTAGTTAGGAGGTAAGCGATTTTTCCGAAGCCTTAAATAAATATACGATAAAAGTTGGCGAATCCTAGGAAAGAGAGAACGTCTTTAACTAAACGAGACGGTTACTACGCTTAAATCGTTTCTACTTTCGTTAGATCTATCCGTAAACTACTAGTAGATATAATTATTCTAAGGTATTTTACTTCCTATATATAGAACTAAGTCTTTTTAATATTAATATAGAGTTCTGCTTTCCGTAGTCTCCGGAGGACTTCTTTAATATACCGACGGTAGTCCGTTAAGTTATTACTAAATACTAAAACATTATCTAGATATACTATATAGAAGTCGTCTAAGATCTTCTATAGCGCTACGTTAATATAGTTTTGGAAGGAGGATAGAGCGTTATAGAGCCCGAAAGGCATAACGAGGTATTCGAACTGCCTAAATCGCGTTATAAAAGCGGTTTTCTATTCGTCTCCTTTTGCTATCCTTAGTCGGTTGAATACGGCGATTATATCGAACTTAATATAGTACTTAGCCTTGTATAATCTATTTAGTGTTTCTCGAATACGAGGAATAGGGTAACGATTCTTGACAGTAATAGCGTTAAGTGCCCGGTAATCTATATAGAAGCGTAATCCGCTACCGGGTTTTTTGACTAGAATAACGGGCGATGCGATAGGTGATAAGGATAGGCGAATAAAGCCTTTGGCTAATATCTTATCTAGATATTTCTTTACTGTAGTAAGTTCCTGTTAGGTTATCCCGTACGTCTTCTTATATGGTAGCTTATCGGGATCTATTTAAGTTAATTTGATTTCGTAATCTATACCTGGTCGATATGGAGGTAATATATCGGATTTTGGTGTATAGAATATATCTAAGAACTTATAGTACTCCTAAGGTACTCTACTGGCGATATCTATATCTTCTTTTACTTCTATAAATTTCTCGAAATCTATAGGGTTTACGGCGTAATATTTTATTAAAGGGTCCTCTAGTGTATAGGGTTTTAAATCTTTAGGTTCTTAAGATAGGGATTAGTTATCTATTTTCTTACCTAGGAGACTATCTAGAGGTTCCTTAGGCTAGAATATCACGTATCCTTGGATATCTCCTTGTATTATTTGATAAAAGTTATCGAGGCCTTTAGTAGTGACTTCTATACTATCGATTATGGCGGTTAGTATTATAGTCCTTAGGTCTTTTAAACTGTAGACGAGTTTATCCTATCGGTATAGGAGATACGACTTATAATAGGAAGTACTAAACTTGATCGAACGAGTTCGAAAGTCTAGTTAAATAGCGTGTTTCGTTATCCACGGGAGTCTAAGGATTAGTAAGTAGTTTAAGGGGGCTATATAGTATCTTAGTCGCTCGTAATGGCGGCTAATTAAGTACTTAACTTTAACGAAATGCGTTAAGGAGAACCGTCTATTGTCTACTAATTCTATATCCCTAGGCTTTAGAAGTAATAGTATTAGAATTCTATATTTCTTAATAAAACGACGGTTAATAAAAGTTAAAGTAGCGCTAGTATCTAGTATCGCTTTATAAGTAGAGGTGCCGAATAGAGTACTTACCGTATAATTTAATATAAGATAATTATACTCTACCACTATTATGGCTATTAGTCGTGTTTATTTCTTATCCCGTTCTGGTGGTATCCGTCCTAAGTTATATAAACGAGGTTTATTATGATGTAGAATAGTTAGTTTTCCGACTCGCCTGATCGATCTAAGTCGTAACTATCGGCGTCTATTAACGCGGTACGATTATCTGGTTTATTTTCGTCCGATTCTATATCTAAATACTCTAAGTTATCTTCGTTAATATCTCCGATAGCTGTAATGGTATTAAGCTTATTTGCCTTAATCTAAGAGTAAAGTTCGTAATTAGGGTTACTTCGACGGTATCCTTCTTTACGATAGGTAAAATAGCGATTCTCGTTACGAAGCTTGGCTCTTATTTCTCGCGTTAATGGTAGTAGGTTCCGATACTTTAATAGGATTTCTCCCAAAGAACGTATAGTAGTAAACCGAGGTGTAGTCCGGGTGCTTAGACGGGACGAAATATAGGATAACTTCGCGGGTTTGCTAGTATTAGTATAATACGCTTTATCTACTTGACGTATTTTCTTCTCTTCTAATACCTTTTTAATTAGTCGGTATCGATCTACTAGTTGAGACTTCGTATAATAGATAGTTCTATTAGTTATACGTCTAAATATTTTATCGGTAAGTTTATACTTAAGTTCGTAAATAATATCTCTTTCGCTCTTCTATAAGTAATAAACTATCGAGTCGAATTCGTTTAAAAAAGAATTAAAGGTCTAGTTCTTACCTTAGTAGAGACGAGTAAACTATATACGTACTGTCTCCTCGCGGTTGTGTTCTTAGAATGCCCGATTTAAGGTTTCCTAGACTTCTCGATTATTAACGAAGGGTTAATTACTATATTAATAAGTAAAAGCTGGTAACCTAGGGCGTAAGGCACTGAATATAGTTTTAGTATATCTTCTAGAGATATACCTAATTAGGACGTTAGGCTTCTTATCTTAGTAGAAGTTATAGTCGACCTGAATCTTATATAGTATTTTAGACTTCTATTTATCGTAATCCTTAGATCTGCCTTCGAATTTATCGGGATTAGGGATCTTCGGACGGTCTACGGCAGTAGATAGTCCTGTACTATAAGTGTATCTCGTTAATGATCGATCTCTTCGATTGGGGTTATTAGGCGGAGGAGTATATAGCGAGTCTACTACTATAGGGAGGTAAGATGAGTGAGCTGCTGCCTACGTTCGACGATCTGGTAGGTAATTGACGTTCCGTATAGGGTCTAGTCTCTTACTTTAGGGTCTCGTCTAATGACGGTCTAAGCTATTGGTTAATATCTGCGTTAGTACGATAGAAAATCTAACGGGTACTAAAGGGGAAGAAGAAACGGTCGCCGGTGTTTAAGGAGAAGCTTAAGGCGTCTGTCGTAGACGAAGTTCTAAAGCGTCGATTTTAATATACTATCGGCGTATAATGTTATCTCGGGATGCTAGGGCTCTTTTGTACTTTTTAAGTATCTCTCTAGTGCTACTATATATATCTATTTCCTTTACTTATACGGTTTTAAGTTCGTTAACGCGTGCTTAGAGTTTATTAACTCGGCTGCGTAATCCTTTAGCTCGAACTTGATCTTCTTAAGTACTTAGAGTCTACTATCGATAGTCTTTAGTTTCTATGTTAGCCTCTACTAATGCTTTTACGAATCGTCTTATTATTGTAAAGGTAAGTGATGGGCTATTGCGAACGAACTCGATGAAGGTAGATATATTCTTAAAGGTATATCTAGTCTATAGATCTCGGTTAGGCGCTAAGTTATACGTATAGACGTTTCTAAATTTATCTCTACGCTAATCGAGTAAGAACGATAGATCGAATCTACGGTCTAAGATCGTAGGTTAAGGTAGTCGACGTTATTCGTAAGATTACTGTATAGTGCTTGGATTCTCGAATAATACTCTAGGCGGATCTTCTATAGAAGGTGCTTCTCGATCACTGCCTTCGAGGAAACCTAGTATGTCACGAGTAGGAGATGGTTCTCGATACTTATTACCTTCAACTAATTCTACTAGAGTGTCTATATCTATGGTCTATAACGTTACCTGCGTAGACGTGAGAGTGTCCTATGTCTGGCGAACAGGAGGTGGTGGTAGTCCCATATTCTGACTAGCTTCTCCATCCTCCTCTTCCTACGTCTCTTCCTACGCTGCCTACGCCGCTTAACTCCTCTTACTCGGGGAGCGTAATTTGGCGGGGGATCGACCTCGTTTCTTTGATGAGTGCGAGGAAAGAGGAGGAGCGTTAGCTAGAGCGTTAGCTCGAGATTAGGCGCGTTAAGCGCGGAGGGATGGTAGGTCGCCTATATTCATAGGTCTAGTTAAAGTAGGATTAGTCGGAGGAGGATTAATTAGAGGAGGTTCCGATATAATAAATACGATCGATAATCGATAAGGTAGGGTAGTAAAGAAGGACCTTAGAAACTTTAAAGTAGATACCGCGCCTTAGATCGGCTATAGTACTTTAGTTAATATTCTTAAGGTCGAAAAGGAGGAGTATTAATAAAAGAGATACTATAAAGACTACGCCTCTAATCGGCTATAGTTATTACAGTACTAAATAACTGGAGTCGATAGCTGCGCCTCAGATCGGCCATAACTTGAGTCTAGGATCTTAATCTACGATTACGCCTCTAATCGGCTATAGTCGTAATCGATAACTGACTGGGTTACGCCTCTAATCGGCTATAACTTAAGTCAGGTATATTAACTTGCCGGCGCTCCTCTAATCGGATATGCGAAGTAAGTTGCAAGAGAGGTACTGTAAGATATCACGAACCTAGAAGCAATAGGTGTATAATTAATAGAATTACAGTACGAAGACTATGAAAGAGAGTTGCGCGGGCGCACGAGGTAGATATATACCGAGGCGCGCTAAGGCCTCTTATGCCAAGCCTTCGGATGAGTTAGCAGCCTAGTCACGTGCTAGTCACCTGAAAGGCTGCGCTTCGTGTCACGTGTAATCGTCCTTGAACCCAGAACCGTGACACTATCTTATTATATACTAGGAAACGATCTCTAGAAGATAAAAACTATAATATAATCGATACCCTAGCGGTAAAGTTATACCTCTCTTTCCTTTAATCGTAATCTCGTTTATAGATTTTTAATACTAGCGCGATAAGATATATATCCGGGTATACGGAAGATTTTATAACCCTAGTACCCTAAAAGAGCACTATTATAATAGCCGGAGGTTATAAACTTCCTATCGAAGGTATAGGAACTATTTACTTACGAGTTTTATTACTATCTAGCGCTACTAAGGATACTAAGCTAACTAATATTATCTATAGTCGTTTTCTAAAGAGAATACGTCTCTTTAGCTAGCCTTATATTTACTAGATAAGTTTTACTATAATAGGAAAAGGTAACGATATTTACGTGAATTCTAAAGATAGAGAGTACGGAGACGTCGCTATAGTACTCTTGAAATCCAGACTAATAAACCTACTACTAACTTCGTATCCTACGATAAATTCTATTATACTATCGACTACTTCTATATTAACTATACTACTATAGTTAGGTTATATAAGGATAGCTATCTAGTTCTAAAATAACCCTAAAACTATTACTATAAACCCTACTCGTTAGCGAAATTAGTCTACTATTAGCCGAAACTATTATAATAACTTCGTTCCGATACTACTTTCGATCTTATTTATTCGAACGTATCTAGAAAATTCTTATAGAAGTTACTTAGTAGTTCTAGATACTTTATTATATTTATTAATAATTACTCTCGATACTACTAGATATACTTTCTTAAGATAAGAGATAAAGTAATTATAGTAACTAGCGACTTTATTTAGTTTATTAAAATATAATTCGATTAGACTATTAAAGTATTTAGATCTAATAACGGCGGCGAGTATAAGAACGATAAATTTAAATAACTCTTTAAATAGTATAGAATTTTCCTTTAGCTAATACTACTCTATAGCTACTAAAGTAACGGCGTAGTAGAAAGATATAATAAAACTATCGTAACCGATATAAGGGCTATAATAGAGAAAGACGAGTATCTACTATTATAGGCGAAGACTATTACTATAGTATACTATCTTCGAAATCAAAAACTATATTTTACCTTATCTATTAAGGTTATACTATATAAAGCGTTACTCTATCGTAAGCTATCTATCGACTATCTTCGTCTATTTATATCCCTATACTACGTCTATATACTAGTCGAAGTAAGGAAACCTAGAATAAAACTATTAGATAGAGCTAAAAAAGGTTTTCTGGTCGAATACTATACCGATAGTATCTTAAGAATATTTATACTATAACGAAATACTATTATCTATTCTAAGAACGTACGTTTTCTACTATAATAGTATACTATTTTAAAACTCTAGTCGCTACTTACTATCTATAAGATAGATAACCTAATATCGACTACGGAGTCGATATCTACTACTATCGAATAGATATCTCGGCTCGATAGACTAAAATTAGAAATATTACCGTCTCCCTTACTAGTAAATAAAATTAATAGAATATCTACTACGCTAAAGGCGAAAAGTCCCTTAAGATTATCTATTCTATCCCCGGCTATATTAACTCTCTCGCCCTTTAAATCGCCTACTAAGACAAGAGCTAGAAGAATTATTAAACTAATAGCTAGAGCTATAGGCTAGATAGTATAAGGGGAAATATTAGAAGCTAACGATAGCTAAGACGAGATTAATTATATTATATTACTAGTATAAGATACTAATATTCTATTATCGTTTACTATCGCTTAAAAGTTTATTAAGTAGCTATTCTAGAAAAAGGCTATCGAGTATAAACTAGTATTCTATTATAATAATAGAATATAGAAACCTACTACGGAATAAGATATCGATTTATAGTATATTATCGATTCTAGATAGATATTTACTAAAAAGTATAACGCTAATAGTAAACTCGTTAAGTATAAAGCTAGGCTTATTACCCGTAGCTTTACTTAAATTTATAGTATAAATTACGACGATATATATTTATCTATAGCGAGATACAAAAGCTTAAGAATTATTATTAGACTCGCTACTCTAAGAAATATACTACTATACTAAATAGATTTCGATATAATCTACTTAAATTTAGACCTATCTTATCGCGTATATATACGCTACCCTTAAGGATTACTTTTAGCGGATCTAAATACTATCCTACTTATACTAAAAGTATTATATAGACTAAAATAGTCTAGACGAGAATAGCTTAGTACGCTAAGAATAACTCTACTTAAATATAGTCTAAAAGAAGTAAGCTTCGATCCGTATATTTTTATTTTAGAAAACCTAATTATTAGCGTTTACGTTAATAATCTACTAATTATCGAGTACTAAACTAAAATAAAAAACTTTAAGAAAATAATCTTAATACGATTTAAATATAAGAATCTTAATATAGCTAGATACTTACTAGGTCTAGAGATTACCTAAACGGATTCTAAAATTATTATCTTATAGTAGACTTATATATATAAAGTATTAGAAAGATTCTATATAAAATTATATAATATAAGGTAAACGTCCTTAGACTCGACTTATCTATAAAAGACTACGAATAACGATAATCTCGCGGATATAAAAGAGTACTAGTAAATTATAGGATCTATTAACTTTCTCGTTATAGAAACGCGTATTAATCTAGTATTTTCTATTACTATATTAAGTATATTTAATTTAAAGCCGAACACTATATATATAGCCGCTATATATTAACTACTAAGGTTTCTTAAAGGAACGCTAGATATAAAGCTAACTTTTAAGCGTCGCCTATCGACGTCCTATAAGAAGAGCTAGCTTAAGATATTTATAGATATATCGTTTACTAATAACCCTAAAACTATAAGATTATATAGCGGTTTCGTACTACTATTTACTAGAAGCCTCGTATATTAGAATATAAAGCGATAATCGAGCGTAGCTAAATCTATATACGAAGTAGAATATATAGCCGTATTCTATATCGCCTTATAGCTAATTTAGATAAAAAATATACTAAAAGAGCTATACTATAATATCGATACGGCCTAGATCCGCCTACTCTATAATAACTAGCCTATATTAAATCTTATCTAAAACTATCGCTTCTTAACTAAATCTAAGTATTTAGTAGTTTATTTCTATTTCGTGCGTAAAAAGAATAGAATTAACTTTATCGTCGACTATATTATATCGGGTAATAATATAGTAGTAGATATATATATAAAAATTCTAGCGAGATCTCTTTTAGCTAGATATTATAGTATAATTTACGAAAACTAAAGTAGAAATAATAGAGATAATATAATTATAATAGAAAATTTAAGTATTAATAGAATATAAGTATTAATAGTATTCGGGGGGTGCTGAGGAATATAGTTATTGGGGGGTGTGTTAAGAAGGAATGCCTGCGCTCCTACGCTGCGCTCTTGGCGCTCTAACGCTCCTACCCCGCACTAACGTGTTACACCTTATGTACTTAGTTCTGTCATCTCTACTTACTCTCTCTCTCTTTTTACTCAATACAATCATACGTTTCTACCATGCAGCAAGGACAATAGCACCATGCGGCCGTGGTGAGCATGAGCGCCATTCGTCGCGAGGCGGGGTGGCTCCAGTGCATCTTAGAACTATATGATAGTGTGCAGTAGCTGAGCTCAACTAGGTCGTGGACATTGGAAGAGGAGGGGAGAGTGGATGTGGCACACAACGATCTACCAGATTGCTGCGTTTCGATGGATATTGGGCAGAGAAGGTGTATAAGCGAGGGACACGGGAGAAGCTGAGGCACCCGCCACACACCGGTACTCTTAAGCCAAACCGGTCGAAGCACGTATCCGGCCACAACTGGCGAGCTGGTAGGCACCAAACGATGTCACCCACGGTACTAGTACCTGAAGACTTGGGTACAGTAGCAACCAAATAATGCAAGTAGTATAGCCCTTCGGACGCTAGAACTTAGAAGCATGGAGGAAAAGTGCTGACCATATGATGGTGCTGCTGATGCAGGATACCGAATCTACATGTCCATAACCTCCAAATGCACACCTGGGCACTGGCAGATTAAGACACTGACTGGCATGGAGACGGGTACACTCGGTTGCACAGCTTCATGTCAGCCGACGGGTATCAAGCTCGAACAGAACATGCCTGCAGTAGGAAGCTGTCTTCACAACATTTATGTAAACCTCCTATTACTCCCATACAGTGCTAAGGCTGAGCGGGCTGACTGACACTGGCACTGACAGGCTCCTAAGGCTAAGCCGCCGCCTCATCCGTCATTCTTGATTGGCGTACGGGGCTGTGCAGATCACACTGCGCCGTCACCCATTGGCCGCATTGCACGAAGATCTTGATGCTTCACAATATTGCGAGGTCAATGATCATCAAAGAAACACGTGGACTACTCGAACCATTCTGACCGGAAAGATACTCCAGGTAAATTGAAGACAAGACTAAACAGAAGTTAGAAGACCAAGGATGAAGTAGGACAGTACCTAATGCTCGTGTGTCTGAAGGGAGGAAAAGTAGCGAAAACGATCAGTAGTAAGACCCACATCCGGGGTTGTGCATTGTTCTATCGATAAACTGCAGATAAAGCGCAACAACACCAAACTGAGCTTCAACCTTCAGTACCGACAGATGATACCACGAGACTTGCGTCCTTCTTCTTTCTATCTTCATTTGTTGTCACAATGCCATTCACAATGGGCCGGGAGAGTGCCCAGCACTCTCAACACAGTTGATACATAGTTTGCCGGTGACGGGTGAATGCTCCCATCAAATACAGAAACCAGTAGCTCTTCTTGCTTGCCACTCGTCCATGACATTCCCTAGAGCAGGTAGGTCTTCATTATGTCCAAATAGGCAAAACCGTTGCAAACTCCATGTCCACCAGGGGGTCTCCAATCCATAAAACTCCATCCTAAAATAGCATAGTCCTCAACCAGTTTTCAAATCGTCCGGTTAGACGCCGAGTAAGAGAAGCATTGAACCATGAGGCCAAGTATCGGTTATCACTTCCACCGATTGTTCGTCATGCCGGATGTTCGTACGATATCATCCTGAGTGGCAGTGTTGGGGTAGTTGATGATGACGACTTCTCGTTTGGTGACCGGTCGAGGCTCTTTGCCGTTGCGGTCTTCTCGTCGGGAATTGTAGTAGATTCTCTCTGCTCCGCTGCTGGAGCCAGAGGAGCTGTGGTAGCGAGGCATTGTAGTTGGTACGATATGTTGTTGAGGTGACAATTCGTGTGAGGTAAGTCGGGATGGTGAGTGACCTTTTATTGTGGATTCAGGAGGACCTCATGTAATGATATCCAAGATAAATCTTTTCGATGGCAAGGTCTAGAAGCAACGCTCTGAAATGGTGGCGATGTCCAAGGTAGCGATGGCAACAATGGGTGGTGGGGTCAGTTGCCAGAGAATGCTGCAAAGGGGTAGAGGGATGTTCCGCAAAGGTGTACTTGGATGGTCTGCAAGGAATGTTTTTTGTTTGATGTGCCGCAGAATGTTAGCGAGGAGGAAGAAGTGAACCGAGAAGGTAGTCGGGCTGATTTTATAGCATAACAATGGAGGGCAAAGTGAATGAGTCAGGCTTGCAAACAAGTGAAGCCTGGCAAGGCATCAGGCAGAGAGAGGCTAGCATCAGGCAACTAAACCTAAGCTCGGGCGTTGACTCAGATGACGAGGACGAGAAAAGGCAAGCAGAAGTAGACGAAAGTAGTAGCAATGGATCTTGGACATCCATCCAGGCACGTAGGAGTCTACCACCTTGGGGCTTGCGCGCCCACAAATAAGGCGCGGTGCAAAGGTTGTTGGAGGGTGGAATCAGAAGAAGGCTGTGGGATTGCAAAACGGGCGAATGCTAGTGGGAACCTTCAGGCAGCAGAATCCATCACCCTGGAACCAGGGCAGGGATGGACGATGGAGCAGAGGAAACGTGTGTGCAGGACGACTCCATACTATCTGCCAGCGGCGGCTGAAATGGTTTTCGGAACGGAGACTCCAGCATCACTGCCATTGGCACCGGCACCTGGAAGCAATTCATGGGCAGGGAGGGATTAGAGTCCCATAAGTGGGCAGCCGATTGATCCTCGGTGCGATTGGAACAGAGCTAGGAGCAGGAGCAGCCGCAGGAGGCGCGCTCATTGTCACCGTAAACCTGAAGTTGAAAACAACCGAACATGAGTGGGAGGAAAGGAGAAAAGGCACACGACGCAGGCTCCGAGGGAAGAAGGGACCCAAGGGGAAACTGGAACTGGAAGGGGATGACGTGCGACAAGCATGCCACTGGCACTGCAACAAACACTGGCGGCCACTGGCAACACCCGTTACAATTATTATTGGCAGCATCCAGGCGCGGTTTTGGGCATTTTGCATCCCGAGATCTACAGTTATAGTCAACAACAACAACACAGTTAGGCATGATGATTACCAGATAATTCGCTTCCTGAAATGCAGTGTCAATGCAGCCCTGCAACCGGGAGATTCAGGATGACACTGATGTTCCTGATGCTTCAGTTGCAGGCATAGAATGCACTCAGAAAACTGGAAGTCATGATCTTTGACCAGCTGGCGCTCAGCTTCCCAAATCTCAGGCCTATCATAATGCCTTTGTTCCTGCATCAGGGTGTTACCTTCAACACGTTCACTCGTCCTTCTTCTCTCCACTACTACAATGCCCTCGTCGGCATCGTTGTTGCCCCGTATCGTAACCGATCCTCCGTATTTCTTTTGCCACCGTCATCAGCGCTTTGAGCGAAATTGTCCAGATGACCGGAACCCATGAATTGGAGGTGGGCGTCGGTTTCTGAAACTGGCTTGCTGCTCCGCCGCTGACTACTCGCAAACATTCCCGGCTGCCACTGTCTCAAACACGCCAGAAACAGAGGAGCTGACCAGCCCACAGGCGCTATTCTGGGCACCGTGATTAGGGATACGGCTTCTATGTTTGTGACAAGTAGTCGTAAACATGCACTCAAGGGTTCCCCGACCATTTGGCTGAGCCTCGTTTGAGGCCCAGTAGAAGGAGGTGCAGAATCCACTTTGGTTCCTTCCATCCACTCCGAGGCAAGCTTGACAGTGCCTCATTCTTCTGTACCTGCGCCTGCGCCACATCTGCTGTCTGTTACACTGCCAACCTCGTCTCCTGCCAGAGTGTTGTCGTGCCCCATTAGAGCCCAAAGCTCTCAGCCTGGTCCTCTTCTTTACACGTTCAGGAAAGCAAGCACGGCGCTCGTCCTCTGCATAGGACAGCCAACACAGTTTTTGGACTTGCAGATCCTGTTCGGGAGCTCTTCTTTTTCTTGAAGGCTGGTGTGAACCTCGACGCCCAACTGTGGATGCTGACCCGCTGCATAGCTCCCGCCGCTCACGCTTGACCCGTTGACTCCAATCCACCCTTCAAGCCTTATTTGGAGGTCATCCTTTCGAGCGATAGTCGAACAGACTCAACCTTTTCCATGCCGATCCATCCAGGGGTAATCACGAATGAGGCGAGAATCCCGAAGCGTAACCTCAGCCGGGCGTCCTGGCTACGCAGTATAACGTCACGTGCATAAAGGCTCGAGCAATGACGGAAATCCGAGTATAGCCGTGGCAACCGGACAGCGGTGAGCAAAAGGGCACGAAGACTAATCATGCGGCTATCAGACGCTTGTCAAATCTGACCAGATATACTGGCGGGACACCGACAAGTAGACCGAGTTTGTGCCCAACAAGCGTGCAGATCTTGCTCGGGTTTGACCTCCGCACATCAGGTTCGTTTCCTTCAAGTATCTCTTCGTTCAGACGACTGCTCCTGCGGACGATACTAACCTGTTGGCCACGTTAACGGGTTCAAGACATGCGGTTAACTGCAGATGGAAGTGGATGTCAATGTGCCACCTGGCAAGGCTGTTGATCGGCCCTCGGTTGTGCTCAAGTCCCGTGCGTGCTGTGGCTGGAAAGCTGTTTGCCATCATCCTGGTATTGCTCCATCATGTCTCCTGCATCCTGTCCGTCAACCCAGGGCTTGCAGAGAGTGTCTCAGGTGGCGAAATGGCGGTGTCGTTGTGCGTCCCGGACGAATGCCTTTGCATTGGTTAGTTCGTGACCCGATATTGATTCATTCCAGTCCAATGATGTGGAGGTTGGTGTTGGATGTTCTTCAGGGCGCCGGCATTATAGACATGCTCTCCACGCGGGGCCGCCGCCATCAGAGGGTCCTTCTGAATGAGGAAATTGCCTCGACGATACCAGTTCGCCTGGGGCTTCGAAGCGACTGATGTTGTTTGAGATCTTCATTCTACGCCACAAACTAATCTCTGCAGTGTGTGCCTAACCACCATAAGCGAAGCGGTCGACGATCCTCATCTGTCGAGGATGGCGTTTCCCAAGGGTGTTGAGCCACTAATCGTCCATCAGGCCACTCCTTGGACCAAGCCAGTCGGAAAGGGTGCAGCGTCCTATACCAGATAGTCATGGCATGTCACCGGCTGCATGGAAGGGTTCTGTAGCCGCTGCTCGTGTCTGGGGACATACAGGGCCGTTCTGCAGTGGCCGGTGATCATGGTACACTCTCGGGCGTTGCAGAGTTTGCCTCTGGGCAAACTAGCATGAAGTGAGGCGCGCGGTGGGTCAGCTGGCCTTAAGCACTTGAGGAGGGTGTCCACACTGGAGCGCTCAACTTGAACCATGCCTTGCTCTTCCGTTCAAGGCGGTTGAGGAGAACAGTTGTGTCTGTCAGTTCAAGTTGTCCTTCTGGGAGTACCAGTACGATCCTTTTTGGATCTCAGAAAAGCATTAAGGGAATTGGACTTTGGTGCGGCTCACCGTATTCCTTGCTACCTAGGTAGGGTGGAATCGAACTCATACAGATACTGTCCCTATCCTGTACACTCAGTACTTGGACTAGATCCAGCAATTCAGCCATTTCTGCACTGTGTACCTATGTACGGACGGATGTTCCCAAGGTATTACCTATATCCCGAGGTCCTCTGGACACAGAGCCCGAAACGAAGAGTTGACCAATCCCCGTAACGGCACAACCAACGCCAATCTCTTGAACAACTAGATGCGCGCACTCCATCCCTAATCATCCACCGATTGCTATTTAAGACGCGAGTCCGTATACGTGGGCATAAAGACCGTCTTCGACGCTCAGAGAGACAAACGCAATACAACGGAGAAAATTTGGGAGGCCACTAGTAAGGTAGGTAGAAGAATTGAACATGACATCGTAAGAGCTATTCTCAGCATAACTATTTGCAGGGTGACGCTGCACCTGGTGTTCTTTGATGTCGCCGGCTGGCATGTCGTCCATGTACCAGGTACCTTCTTAACACTGTGTCAAGCTATGCAAAGTCACATTTGGGGTGATGGTATGCAGGCCGGTTCATGTTTCCGGATGCATTCAAAGAAGAGCGACAGCGCCCAAGAAGACACCGCCCATAATTCCAGCTGCAGGAGCAGCATATCCAGCAGCAGCACCATTTCCAGACGCACTGGTAGCGGCTGCGGATGCCTTGCTAGAAACCGATGAGGTGAGACTGCCAACTGCGCTCGTGGCCGAGCTGATCAAGGAGCTGCCTGCGGCAGTGGCACTGCTGACGAGGCTGTTTTCCCGCGAAGAGGCACTGGCCAAGACACTGCTGATGCGGCTCGACAGACTGCTCTGGGCGGACGGGGCAGCTGTGGCGGCTTCGGACCGCAGGCTGGAAGCCACTGACTCGGCGTCGGACTGGATAGAGGCAGCGTCAGATGTCAAGCGAGACACGACCGAGTCGGCTCCCGAGGGGACATTGCTGGCAATGGACGAGGCTAGCGAAGCGGCAGATGTGACCAACGATCCTCCCACCGAAGTAGCATCGGAAGCGATGGATCCTGCCAGTGATGTTGCGTCGCCGGCAACCGAAGTGGCACCTGAGGCGATGGACCCGGCGACAGATGTGATGTCTCCGGCAATGGAAGTGGCGCCTGAGATGACCGAGTTGACCACGGAGCCGACGTCTTGGGCGGAAACGCTGACGGCGAAGGCCAGGAGTAGAGTCTTGGAGAGATGCATTGTGAGGTGTAAATGTGTGTCGAAGAAGAGATCCGGCTCGAGTTGGTTGGTGAGAGGTAGCAGGTATGGATGTCTGTTACTGTTTGCTCTGGCTATGTACGGAAAGCGAGAGAGTTGCTGATGGGTGAGGGTGTTGTGGTGGGCGTGAGAGAGTGATGGTAAACAAAGATGGTAAGTCTAGAGCAGTGGAAGAGGGATGGATGATGTTATTATAGTCTCTGTGTTTCCCCAGCTGCCACTGCCAATGCTTGGTTGAAACATGATTGACAAAAGTCAGTTTCCGTCCTACGTCTGGCACCGAGGCTAAGGAAAGGGGCGACGGGCGATGATCGCGGCGATGACGAACTAATGAGCCACGATCGCGACGTGCGACAGTCGCGGCTGCTCTAAGCCTTGCAATAATATGGGTCAAGGAAGGGGAAAGTCAAGCCTTGTGGCAACGGCAGGGGCTGGGGCATCCTACAGTGTACAACGTACGGTGTGGTTCAAGTTATCCACGACGCGGCCTTGAAGCTGGGGCAGCTTTGCCTGCTGCCTGCTTCGCCCCCAAGCATTCCGAGGGACGGCGTTGTTACTACTGTACGACTTGAAAGTAATACAATGATTGCTTGATTGCAATCGACACTGGCACTGTGTGGAGCACAAATTCGAGACATTGCGATGCCAGCCTTGTCGAGCAAGGGGCCCGAAGCGAGGACGAGGCCAGTGTTGCTTCCAGGGCGACGCCTGGGGAGCGTGTTGATACTGTAGGAACCCGCCTGCAGTACTAAGCTTAATAATAAAGGTGGCTGAACGCTTCCCTTAGGCGAGCCCCCAACTTCCACTCGGGACGAAACACCTCTGCATCGACGTCACCGGCAGACCACCTCAGGCTAGTAGTACTACCCTAGGTAGGGTGAGGTAGGGTGCTGCTAAGCACTAAACAGCCACAGAGCCACGCAAGCTTGTCTAGCTCACGTACCAGTTGTGGTTCCCACAGTACCTTAAAAGTTGCCTGGTAGGCTCAAAGAAATACTGTAGAAAACTACAACGAGGTACTGCGGCACTGTATTATTGCATCTCACACGATTGCGATCTGGCAGCGCTTCTCTCATGCAGCCCTTATACCTAAGTATAGGGCAGTACAGGTAGATCCTGCAGAATCACCTGTGCCGGGTGAGGCGGATATTGTGGTACCGGTCCGAGGTATTTTTCCATATTACAGTACTTGTGCAGTACAATCCGGTACTTTTGCGGCGTTGTTAGTTGAAGCGAACTGTGAGAGCTATCTGACGGCACCACTCCATAGCTTGGTCTTATTAAGGTAGTAGTGCTGCAGTGTGAAAGGCTTGTATTCCCAGGTAGTATGTACTAACTGCCGACCTTGCGACTATCGACTCTGACTCTCGAACCGACAGTCAGTCGCGATTGGTTTTCTCATCTTATTGGTTGCTGCTAATTTTATAAACAGCGAACACGCGTTCCCATCTTCCATAAACCGTTGGAATTTCCTGGCTGAAGATTCTGCTGCGACTGAGGCTGCTTCGCATCCGTCGTTCTGCCTTGGTCTGAGTTGACGAACAGACTGACCATCCTAGAGCCTTGTTTTGCGGGATTCTAATCTTGGTGGCCCTTGAACTGCTCGCTCGGTTCAACGGAGACTGCATCCGGATTGCACTGGCGGTTAGGACGCCTCGAACCTTCGGTCTGCCCTGCCTTCACCCTGGTGTCATTTAGGTTCAAGGACGCAGAATCACCACTCGAAAAGTCACGCCCTGCCAGGCTCTCGCTCGCTTGCACGCACAGAAATGTTAACAATTGAAGACCGGACAGTCCTACCGCGTTAGCCGAGGTCAACATTCCAATGGAGCTTTTTGCTGAAGCCTTACAACTTTGACCGCCGCTATTCAACCTCATGGGAGCCCGTGACCTGCCGGGAGCAGCAGGAGGACGCTCCCGACATGGCTCGCAAGAAACCGATAGTGAGCGAACTGGTTCGCCGAGCTCGTCTGGTGGTTCATCATCAGGACAGCTGTCCACCAACATGCTCGTACCTACAACGCTCGATTCTTATCGCCGCGATTTGTTCACCTCGTATCCAGCCATGACGGGAACCCACAGGATGGAAAGCGTAGATGAGTGTAAGTTGGTATCAACCCCGGAGGTGGTGTCTGCCTGCGCTCACCCGCTGCAATGCAGACGTGTACATCCAGCGAAACGAGGAGCTTCTGCTCAAGGTTCGCCCGGATCTGCAACATCCTGTCCTTTCAGTCCTCTTTCCGATGTCCATGCAGGATCCGAGCCTATTCAAGTGTTTCCTCGTCGGCGCGCAGAGCCTTTACGAATGGCGCCGGTTCCCGCGGCAAGCGAAACCCTCACAAACAATGATGTGCCTCCAGAGCGAGGCTATCACATCGCTTCAGAAACGCCTGACCTTGCCGGCTGCTCATCTAGATGATGGCCTGGTCCTGTCGGTGCTGCATCTCATGGTCGCCGACGTACGCCAGACCCACGTCCTCCTGGTGTCGACGCCAAGTCAAGCAATCAAATCAACTAACGATGTCTCTAGGCTTGTCTCAGAGATCTACCATCGCTAAAATCACACTTGAGAGGTATAAGGCAGATTCTAGCCTTGCGCGGAGGCCTGGGGGATTCGCCTTCACACTTGTCAATTCGCGCTCTGTTCACAACGTGAGTGTATTGACCCCTTCAGTTAGACCTCGTTGGACAATACATCTAATATCCGTCATGGCCAGGGTCGAATTCTACATCGCACTCGGCCAATACCTCAAGGTCAGTCCCGACGACCTACACGCTATTCCCAGTGAGCCCTTTGAGTATGTACCTCACCCCTTCCCACCGGACGTCTGTCGGTACGTCGCCACGCTTCCCATAGGTCTCGCCGAGGCTGCCCTTTCTGCACAGTTGAGTGTGCAATGCATCAAGCTACTCGCTTCAGTCGCGCAATGGGCTCCTTTGGTAGACGACTCGGATGTTGAGAAGGGCTCTTCACCCAGCTCAGGGTCTGCTCTGGATCCTAGGGTCAGGTACTGCCGGCTCTTTTGTGAGCCTAGAGAGTTCTGCCGCAATGCAATCGTTTTGCTTCTCTCGCTTCAACGGGCTGGTCGGCCGACTGGCCTGGAGCACATCATCATGCTAGGGCTCATCATCACGGCCCGTCATCTGAGCGGGGAGAATCGTACAAACTTTTTCGACCATGCCACACTTAACGCATTGCTTAGCGACATCAAAGCCATCGATACGCCCACTGTGGCAGAGACTGAAGTTATCGTATGGCTAGGTCTAATCATCAATTGGCGGAGTCACTTTGCCGCCGGACCGTTGCCCGTTGCCGATGCCCTACTTGACCATGTTCTAGAATCTTTCCCGGTCTCCAGGAACTGGCAGTCTGTTGCTACCATCAGTCGCAAATTCTTCTGGTTCCAAAGTTTCCAAGACGAGTGGAAGGTGTGCTGGCACCGAGGAATGCAGAGGTTCCACCTCCGACAGCGGTCGACTACCGTATCGTAAAATAAGCTGGATATCACACATTCAGGTCTTTTCCGCAACGAATATCAGGCGATCCAGAACTAACCATCCTGATGGAGACAGGACATGATTCGGCAGAGAGCTTGCCTGCATCAGCTGAACCGTCAAGTCAACTAAAAACCTGCATGTTTTGCGAAGGCGGACAAATAATCAACGATGACATACTTCCGCCGAGTGGTCTCTTGGAACAATAGCACACGGAGCCTCATGCAGTCTGCGCGATGCCAAAGCCAGAATCCCTGACATCTGAAAATGTCACCTTCCGGAGCCGTGATCGATAATCCGAGCAGGCGCTCAAAGGCACGAAACCGCTACGCCTTATCTCGATTCGACATGTTTTTGGTACAGGCACATGCAAACGAGCATAACACCCGAGGTCTCGTCAACCCCGGATGGCAGTGTTGAAAGACAGTCAGATGCATTGAGCCCCTAGAATGTCGATGCCGAAAGGGATGTTCCTCTGACCAGTCACAGTGTTGAACGGAACCGGTTGGAGGTATCAGTGAGCCTCAAAAGAACCAGTACAAGCTACGGTTCACTCGCCTATTCGACGGTTCATAACTTAACGAGGGAAAGGGTAAACAGGATTAATGCCCTTAAGAGCCATCCTGCATGAGGAAAGGCCAGAGGCAATGAGCCTCTGCCGAGAAGCAATGCATGAATGTGCATTTCGATCCTGCTGTGGCCTCGATTCGAGACTACCACAGGCGAGGAAGGCTAGACTAACTATCTGCATACTATCTAAGAGAGTATCTTTCTGATCGCATCGTCTGGATGCGCTATCTCTCTGCAAGAACGTCCTTCAGCTGCATCGGCGCGCCGAAAGGGTGTCTTGTCGATGATTGACAGTTTCATGCTTCACCGACAGCTTTGCCAGTGCCGTCACTTCGATCACGGCAGTGGTTGTGGATTTTTCTGGGACGGAAAGAAAGTTGTTGTACCCTCTTGATTCTCATCTTGAACTCGCTTCGCGCGGCAACCGAGTTTGAGGGACATCATAACAGCAATGGGTAGTGGTATCTCAAAAGGACAACGGAACGCCATTCAGACAGGACGCAAGAAAGCACAAAATTCCAACCCAAGCCCAGAATATGGCCCTATGATTCCCAACCTTGCTCCAACGCTGAAATGCAACGATGTGGGTATTCATGTCTGAATCCCTGGGCCCAGGGGCCAAAAGCAGTCACACCATGATCCTCCTCTTTCGTTGTAGCCGAAGGCTGGTTTTCCCTCAAGAGATCGTTCATTTGTTTCGTCATTGGTTTTGGTGGTATTCAAGAGCAATGAAAATTGCCGTGAGGCAACATCTTGGAAATAAGAGTCCGAAAGTCATGTGAGTTTGGTTTTCTGGTGGTGGAAAAAAGGAGGTGATTTGTACATCCAGGGCCGAGGCCCGCGAGAATGTCAGCAACGGGGTTCAGATTTTACCACTGGCATCGTTCTTCTTCATGGCCTTTGCCAGCATCAGCTTCCTCATCCACTCGACACGCTCCTTTGAACTGTCGACGGCGAAGTGATGAGACTTGCTCTTGTCAAAGAGCTTTCGACTCGACACGGTCTTGTCCTCGGGGATCAAGGAGAAGGCAAATGTCTGATCGCCAGATGGCGTCTTCCCCTGGCCGAGGAGGCTTTTCTTGAACGCAGCGCTCAGCTTGGAACCTGATGCCTGACAATAAGCATGGAGGGTGAAGGCATCAACGTCAATGGCCTCGAGGGGAGTGGCATTGGCGTAGTGGGTCTCGTGCATGGTAAGTTTGGAGCCGACCAAGGTGCAGTAATTGTCCTGCCACTCGTGGCGCAACATGCGCGTTGTCCGGCGCTTACGCATCCATCCCTGGTGATGCGCGATGTCGAACTCTGCAATCCCAGCTGCCTGGCGCCTTGTGACCAGAGGGTCGTTCTCCTTGACGGGAGCCACAGATGGGGTAAAGGACCCTTGGCGAAGGTGCCGTGAAGGATGGGCCGGTGGCGGTTGAGGTGACTGTTGAGCGGATACACATCGTTGAATCGGCTCAGAGTTGGAGGTCTCAGGAGCGCTACCATAGCGCATTTCTGGGGGGACCGACTGCGAGACATCTCGTTGACAAGGGTCTATTGCCATTGCCGTGACGGGCATGTCTGTCGCCGACATTGGGGTCTCGGTGCGGTAGATATCCGCAGGGGAAGCAACTCCGCCATAGTGATACGGGTCTCGCTGCAATTGGGCTTTGAGCTGAGCCTGGATGTGCGTGGGGCGATGAAGAGAAAATATGGGTGTGCGCATTGGGCTGTCGTCGTCCCTTTCGCCCGCGGGAATGGTGAGTTTGGGTAGTTCGCGAAGATGCTCGTCAAGGTGCGCCGACTTTGCGACAAAGGAGCCAGATGGCGCCGGTGGAGGTGATGGGTTGGATGACTGAGAGGGACTTTGGATATGCTGGAAGCTGAGAAACTGCCTGACACCATCCTGGGGGTCACGTGGGTGGATCTCGCTGAGGGTTTCAGCAGTGATCTTGAGTGCTGAAGGGCCAAGGACATCTGACGACCCGACGATGGAGGGAAGTGCTTCGGACGGGACCTCGGAAATGGGTCGCCTGGCTTCTTCTTCAAAGGTTCTCTGCACTCGGTTGATCCTCCGTTGTTGCCTTTGCCATTTGGGACAGTCTTCCCCTCTATCGCACTTGTGCTCTTTGGGAAGGACCTGCTCAATGCCCACGATGGAGACCGACTCGGCAGGGGTGACTGTGTCAGCTTGAGCGTGCCGAGCTCGTCGATGACGAGATTGAGACCGATCCTCAATGAACACGTGACACTCATCTGAACGGGGAGGCCGTTGCAGAGTCACCGGACTTCTGGTGCTCCTGGAAGGTGTTCTGGATAGAGGAGAATCCAAGGAAATCATGCTGCTGTTGCGGAGCTGGTGGATGGAGCTCATGACCCTATGGCGCTTGCCAAAGGAACTGATGTCCAGTTCTTTTAGGTCTTCGAACTGCAAGTCGATCAAGACGCTCCCGGAAATATCGTGGATCAGAAATTTCTCGACCACGGCGGGCTCAAAGCCAGCCTCGGCCATCCACTCGGCCACTTGACGAGGCGTCCAGTCACGAACCTGGGACTCGTCAAGCTCGGCAACAGCATTGGTCAAAGCACCGATGGGCTTCCTGTCGGTCTTGTTGAATTGCCCGGCCGGTGTTGTCATGCTGTGGAAGACATCGTCCTCCGGATTGCTGAGGATCTCCGGTGTATGTCGAACCAGGTGAGGATCCTGATGGCCCAAGACGGCAGCCTTGCCATCGAAGTGAAATTCGAAGCCGCCCAGTCCGCCGGAGCTGGGAGGCGTAGGGAGCTCCTCGGGGCTTGACAGTGTCGACTGACTATCATCATCGCGGCTGAACCAAGGAGACAGAGCTGTATCGGAATCGTCCTCGTTGTCTGTGTCGAAGATTTCAGTGGCTTCAGACAGAGGCCGAGGCAACATTGTATGACGGCTCAAGAATGAGAGGGTGGAAGGTTTCTGCAGCATCTCAACAGACTGCAAGTGCAGCTGTTGGAATTGCGAAGACCAGTCGTCCATGCTGGAAGAGTCAACAAAGACAACGTGTCCGTGTCCTGGTTTACCAAACTTGAAGTCTGTCTGGGACAAAGGGATGAAGAGGGCAAAACCATGGGTGGGGATGGAGGTTTGAGCGGGAACGAGGTATGTATACAACGTCGTGAAGGAACATGGACGTGGGCGGCTACAACGGTCGGGGCCAATGTGACAAGCCAAGGGGATATGCGATATGCGAGCCAGGATAGGTGCAGGAGAGGATAGTCGAATCCTCTACTAGTGAATTGGGACTGCATGCTCGAAGATGTGAAACGCAGCGGCAACAGCCAGTGAAGGTGTCGACAGGAAATGCATGCTGAGAATGGCCTGTATAGGCTGGCGGTAAATCACAGCAGATCCAATCGACGGCCATTCTATGAAAAGTACGCGCCGAGATGGAGGAGGGAACGAGCGCACCTTTGGGGAACAGACGGCATCATCCTTGTTTGGCAGTGAACGGCCGCCCGCAGTGGATCCCGCACTAAATCACAAGCCAAGCATCGCCAAGCATCAAGTATTCCCCGCGTCTGCACCAATGGCCTTCAATAGTGAGCGGTTGCCAAAAATACAACAGCTCTAAGCAAGCTGAGCTTGCCCGCAATCGTGTTAGATCGTGGCCTGGAATAGCTACCGCCGCACTTGACTCGCTCTTTTGTAAGTGGCTCGAGCCGAGTGCCTTGCGGTTGCGGAAGGGCCTTCCTTCCCTTTAGCACTCCGCTAGGTACTAGGGACTGTTCGCTACGACTGCTACTAGTAGTAGTGATTATCTAGTAGCTCCCTACTGCTACAGGACCTAACAGTAGTAGTAGTAGAATGGGTGATAGTAGCGATCGTGGGGGGGTCTCGACTACTCGGATAGGATTAGTACGGGCACTGGTGGTGTGGTGGTGCCAGTGGTACAGCACTCTACAACTACAAAAGTTAGGTACTCTGCTCGTTGATCCCTGTCCGCGCCGAACCGCCAAACTCTCCCCTCCAGGTCTCCAAGAAAAAAGCTGCCCCGGCCATTTTTCCCAACCCCGTGGCCTATTTTCTCTGCCGTCCATTTTACCTTGTTTGAGGGCTTTGATTGGCTCGAGAGCAGAAATCACTTCCCTGCCCCCTCGCCTCGTCTTTCTTGAACTGGAGGTAATGGCATGGTCCGTGCTCAAGCTGGATTGCCTGGTCCCAGGGGAAGGACGGAAAAGATCCCTACCTACCTTCTATTGCTGCCCTGCTGATCTTTTCTCAGACTCGAGCTCTCTACAGTAATAGGTAGGTACTCGTTTTTAGCTGAGACCCTGAAAAGCCCGGGCATCCGTCACATTCAGGTTGCCAGTAGTGGGCTACCCTACCTAGAAAAGCTGTCCCCGTCACCATCCGTCACAATTGATGATCAACAACAACGATCAACAAGATCAACAGATCAACAGGTCACTGGCAGCCTGCAGCTCAAGGTGCATGCAGGAATAATGTCATCAACTTGAGCTCTCTTAACTCTAAACTCTAACTCTCCGCACTGCATGTATGTAGTTCAAGTCCAACTGTACTTGTGTGTGTGTGTTTGTGTTTGAAGCACATGTCATCCGCTGCAGTGGAGTGCCCGCGCCGACAGGTAACGGTAACGGTAAACGGCCACACCAAGCTTGGAGAAGACAAGATCTTCCCAAGGATTTTGCTTTTCACAAAACACAAACCGCAACTTGAAGCACAACTTGAGCACACAGCAGAAAAGCTGTGCGTGTGCGTGTGCGTGTGCGGCCAATTCTTGTCCACCACTCCCATCACCATCGCCCCTCTCCTCTCCTTGGCCTGCAGTGCAGAGCCAGAGCTTGACTCTTGAGTTGGGAATTGAATCCAGAGCTGCGGGGGTTCTACACTGTAACTTGTCACTGACTGCCACTTGTTGGTGGTGGTGGTTGGACCCTGGAGGTCTGGTCTAGCCTAGCCTTTGAACTGGGCCTGACACTACTAACCTCTTGTACGATAGTAGTAGATGGTGTGACCCTCGACTCGAGTTGGGCGCGCAACATGCCAGTAGTAGTGGGATGTGCAAAGCAAGATCAAAAGGCTATCAACCTTTCTTTTTCAGGGTCTTTTGAGTTTTGCGGAACAGTAGAGCGAACTGTAACCGTATGAGTCTCGCCTTGGTCTTGGTCTTTCCAGACCATGGTCTCCATCTCAACGCGGCCCTTTCCGAAGATCAACGGGTCAACTTGAACTTTGATTGTCACCAGGCTCGCTCGCGAGTTGTGGGCACTGGCATGTATCGGGCAACTATTGAGTTTACCTAGCACCTAGGTGCCTAGTGTGGGGGGAAAGTCAATGGGGTCTCTCCTCACATGAACTGCAAGTGTGGTGTTCATACCCATCTCCTAAAGGTGATCACCCACCTTACCTACAGGTACCTAAGGCTTTAGGTGCTGTTATCTCATGTAGTAGTCTAATGTGCTGCAGAGTAGCTCTCTGAATAGTTTATCTCGTTCGCCTTCGTACAAGAACGGGTCCTCGCTTCAACTCGGTCGCTTTCGGCTTCGATGTGTGATATCGCGAGATTAGTTGCATATGTGCCCAGTATGTATGCGAGGCGAAATAGGGAGACAGTTGCAGGAAGTCGGTCGGTTCTGAGGTCATTCTTGTCCCATATCTCGCATCCCATCACATAGCCTGTCCCCGTCAAAAATGAACTGCAGTGCGGAACCAAGCGTGATGTTCCCCGCCACGCCTGGTCTCTCCGAAGACCAGAATTATTATTATTGGGGCCGGGACAGGATATACCTGGTTCAGGCTTTCGTGAGAACCTTGGAAGTTGGTAGTAGCCAGCTCTGCACATGGCCGCCACTTAATGCTCTTAATGCTCTTTTCCTTGGCGGTGAGCCCACCGCTACTCGCCCGCCGGTACCATGGCACAAGTCTGGCATGCATACCTTACCTCACGCAGCTGCGGTACCTATCTGTTACACAGAAAGCCTTTCTCCAGGGTCACGTTGGCCAATGCTGTGGGCGGGTTATCGTCACAGAAGCAATATGTGCTCACATGTAGAGCAACCGGAACCAGCTTCGAAGGCATCAGTTGTCGGAGATGCGGGACATGACAGGGAGTAACGGCATGGAAGTCGTGCAATAAGAACGCTGTCAGAGGCTTGCGAACACTCTTCCAAAGCATATCAAGATTAGGCTTTCTGCATAAAGCTGCCCGAAGACTCGTTCTTCGAGGCTCATTATGCAGGTTTCCGGTGCCGCCTGTGGAGACGGCTTCTCAGTCTCAATGCAATGACAAACTGCGGTGCGGTATTGCATGCTGCCAGTGTGCACCAACTCAAGCGCACCTCGGACGTTGCAAAATATTAACGTCAGAGAAATGAAAAGCAGGACAGCATCCATACCTACCAAGCATGGATGTGCTTGTGAAGGAGCTCGACGACGCGAGTCTGGACAGGTTGAGGAGGAGGAGGAGGAGGAGGATGGAGAGGAGGTTGGGGTGTGATTGTGACAGGCAATCCGTGCCGGGGCATTAAAGCGTGCTAGAAACGCTTCCACCCACAGCCATCACGTGGGACGAAGAGGACAGTCACCGACAGCAGGCATGCATTGGGCAGCACAGCACCGTCATATCTCTGCGAATGTTTCCGTAGATGATTCTCGGCGGTTGAGGGGTCACAGCAATGTACTGAGCGCATGAGTCTCGAAGGTACCTACCTGGCAGGTACCTGGAATGGAAGGATCAAGGTGAGAGCAGCACGTGCTGTACATCCCTGTTCAAGTACTGCCAGTAGGTGCCATGATTGTGTGCTGCGTTTGGCCCTTGTGGAGCTGGTCAGTGACCGGGATACTCCCAGTTGTGTATACTGAGCAGTGTCCCCCCAGAGCGTTGTTCGGCGAATGGGCCTTGGATACAGCATACACTACTGTACACTCACTGCGCACTTCCGAGACTGATTGTGACTGCTATGGCCACACGGGCATGAGAACTGAAAGTGCTAAGAATAATGATCGATTTCGAGGAGAAGCCAATGTTTCCAAGAAGGAAGCTGTTGAGATAGACAGTAGGTATTTCGGTAGATGCCAGTTCGAGTGATGATGGGAAACATGCAAGGCGAGAATTGATGGCGGGAAGCGTCCTCTGGTCCATTCCGCTTGCCTCGACAGTAGAGGTGCCTTAGATACCTTAGGTACCTAATAGGTAGGTACGGTAGGTAGTCGTGCAGTGGTGGTAGCGATGGTTTGTAGTGCTAACAGTAGGTGTAGTACTAGGCAGGCTAACGACATTAGCCACCAAACACCTTGTATTGCAGCTGTCTAACCAGCAAGGGGGTGAACAGGATCTAACCTCTCTGCGACTAGCGGCTGTTGGACTTGGCAGGGCGGTTGGTCCGTGTTCCTCCCGAACGCTTGTCCAGACCAGATTCCACCTCCCTCCAGCAAGGCATGACGGGTATTGCACAACTGCTATCTACAAGGGTAGCTCTGCACCAGCCCGCCACCGCGAGACGGTCCTGACCGCCCTTCGGCCAATCGATTTTCCTCCTGGGGCATCTCGCTACACTCCATCGGCTCTTCTGAACCCTTTGCCAACGTCTGCCTGGCAGAAATGCCCTTACTGGAGCTGCTGCCCCCGGACCCCAGGCACCGAAGCTTCAGAGGAATCATGGCACGTTGGGAGATAGGACAAGAAACGTGGGTACATCCCAGACCTGTACACTCACGCGGTCCTTCTCTGCAAGCCGAGAGGTAGATGTACACTCGTTTGTGGTGGGAAATCTCGTGGATTCGACCAACCACGACAGCAAATGGCAAAGAATTCCCGTCCACGATTGATATCCCTTTGTCGGAGAAACCGGCCTCTGCAACATACCGTCCAGTTACCGACCGAACTGCATTCTAAGCATGCAGGCAAGCGAGATACCCCTCTTCCACTGTTCCTTGCTGCTCCTATTGTCGTTGGAGTCCCCCTACCAAGAGCTGTCCCAACCTCGTGCGCTCAAGCTAGCACGGTCAACCGCATGGCATTGTCAGAGCACTGGCCACGGATATGGGCGTGGCTTCAGTGACTGTCTGCCGGTATTCCCTGAACATCGGTACCTGTCGGGTACGACCGCAACCAACATTCTCGCATCGAGCGGGATGTAGCTTACAAGTGCCACTGCATGGCATGCTTGTGTCTGGAATTCCAACACCACATGACTACTTCGCGAACTGCAAAACAGATCGGGCACATCTTGCGCCGGTCTTTGGGCTGCTATGATTTTCTGATGCTAATGCGCCTTGCCCTCGCCAGCGTTCCGATATGTCCTCCCTTTCGCTTGAGCAGAGACGGTCAGTAGGCCGGTTCTTGACCCGGCATCCGTCGGGGGTTGGCAGCTGATCTCCAATCGACCAAATACAGATTCGGCCAAGGCAAGAAAATCGCATGACCGGCAACAGACAGGGGTCGATATGCAGCCATGTCGATGGCGGCGCTAACTGACCTGCGTCCAGGACTCGTCGAAGTTGTCGAGGTCTAATCTTAGCCTCGAAGCGCCATTGCGACCCCCACCATCCAATCAGCAGCTTAACCTCCCACACTTCATGCTGATTCCTTCTTGCTTGCTGCACACTATCAATCGACTCCAATCGATCGAAATGCTTGCCTCTCTTTGAACTGACCCGTCCTTCAACCACCTTACCAGATGCTCAACTCATGCGATGCCCCTCCTCCATCATGCCTCCCACCAATCCGCGAAGGGCGTTTCCAGACACAGTCGCGATATTCATAGATACAAGTTCTCCAGCATGTGCCGGCCCTTTCTCCCATTCGTCCCTCATGACACAGAGTGTTCTCCTACGATCTGAGCCTTTACCAGACCAGCACGGAGCCTCATCCAAGCCGCATGGCATTGATCTGTGTGATCCAAATATAGCTCTCACGCGTGCTCGAGAACAACTCCAAGCATCTCATAAACAACCTTCCTCGGCCAATGCGGCCGTGACTCTCTTCAAGGCAAACCGTTGCCCTCGCTGTCGTCCCTCTACCTCGTCGACGAGTACCTCCATAGACAGTCGGATACTGCTGGCCAGTGTTCGCGACCACTCCCTCGTAATATCCTCACAGCAGCATCGGTTACGGTTATTGCTTCGTGGTTACCGGCCCACGTCTCTTTGTCTTTCTGGCCTACGTTACATGCGACAACTAAAACATTTGCATTGTGGTATCAGAGATGGCCTCCACTTGCGAGAAGAAGGCTGCGCCTGCCACCAAAGAGTCACCATCCTCAAAGTCTTCGAAGATGCACAGAAGGTCCCGTTCTGGTAAGTGTCCTTGAAGGTCCAACCACGTGGACACATTTACTGATGGACTACAAGGCTGCTTCACATGTCGTCTGAGACGGAAGAAGTGTGATGAGGCCAAACCGAAATGCAAGGCTTGCCGGCATCTCGGTCTCGACTGCGAATATAAGAGGCCTCATTGGTGGGGCAACAATGAGAACCGAAGGAAACATAAGGAACTCATCAAGACCGTTATCAAGAGGACAAAGACGAACGAGAAGAGTCTGGCTTCGCAAAGTCAATGTAAGCCTGTGCCTCATCATATCCCTGCCACCCCGACCGTGAGCCAATGTATAACTATAACACGCACCACAGACATCTTGGGCAGCACAGGTAGAGGGACTTCGGAAGACTCGCCAGACGATTATGACACTGCTTTTGACCCACCCTTTGCGACCACTCCGGGTATGTACGATCCTTATGCTGCCAACCTCTATATGCCTCACCCAGAAACCTGCGCAGCCGGTTACCCTTGGGAAGTAGACGTAAAGACGGAACGTCACACCTACGTGAACGATGAACTCACGCGCCGCGACTCTTCAATATCGACCTTCAGTACTCTCGTTCCTCCACCTGCGCACTCCTTGTTACCAGCGTACCCAAGTGACGACTGGGTACAGCACGACTTTTGCGAGACCCGACAAGATTCATGGAGCGGAGAGGAGAACCTGGACTTCAACTTCTTTGACTTCTCTTCCCTCGCCCCGCAGCCTCGGCCTCAATGTTCTATTGTTCAGCTCGAAGACTGTGACCGTCCCCTGTTCGATTACTTGCTCGACGATGTGCTGCCACTCTTGTTTCCTGTTCTGGAAGCCAACCAACATGGCTCGGTCCGTGCCGACGTCATATTGCCAGCTCTGGAAAACAACAAGGCGTACCTCCACTCCTGCCTCCTCGCTGCCGCCACGCATTTGAAGGCCACTCAACCCACCTCCGTTCAGGGAGCCGAAGATGATGCCATGCGCCACAAACTTGCCTTCGTCTCGATCGTTGTCGATGCCCTCAACAATGACACTCACCACGCCGAGATGTTGGACGCTTTACTTGGTATGATCTCACTTCAAGGAGTTGTAGGCTCAGCCAGAGACCTCGAAAAAGAATTCCAAATACCCTGGCACCAACATTTCCAGGCGGCTACGGACATTGTGCAGAAGCTTGACCTTCCAACGATCCTTGAAAGTCACTGTCAGACAGGCGGTCACCCGCCGTTTAACATGACTTTGACCTCCTGGATAGACATCCTCGGCGCGACTATGCTGGGAAAAGCTCCCAAGTTCTCCAACACCTACCGAAACCTCTTTTTCACCGGTGCCTCTATGGGGCTAGAACAACTAATGGGTTGCAATGATCTTGTAATGTACCTATTGTCGGAAGTCGCCTGTCTGGACTCGCTGAAGGTTGAGAGTAAGCTTGACGACATCGGAATGTGCAGCCACATCACTTCCCTGGCCCAGACTCTGGACCAGATCGAACCCAATGAGCCTCTACAGATTCCCTACTCTAAGTCCGGAGCCCTTCGACCGAAGCAACTTTCGAAGAATATAACCGCAATCTTTCGCAAAGCCGCGCGCATCTATCTCTGCTCCCTAGTCCCTGACCACAACCGCTACCAACCGGCCACTGTTAATCTCGTCTCGCAAATGGCCGATCTCCTTCAGTACATCCCCTCTGGACCCAACGGTTTTGATCGGTGCCTCGTCTGGCCCCTGTTGATAGGCGGTGCGAACTCTATACCTGCATCGCCCCTTCGCAGAGCCCTGTCCGAACGATGCGAGATGCTAGGAGATGCCGCCGACCATGGAGCCTTTGGTCGAATGGTGCGCCTACTACATGAAATGTGGAGACGGAACGATGACATGATTATCTCCGCAGGAGTATGTGAAGCCACTCCAGTTACTACCGGAAGCCCTGGGGATTCGACATCGACGCCGATCAACGCATACGCAGCCGGAGCCGCCCTCGGAACAGCTTCAGCCAACTCAGCCTCTTCAACGACCACGGTACCGAGAACCCAGAATGTCCACTGGCGGGACGTGATGCAGCAGAACGGATGGGATTTTCTTCTGCTCTAATGGCCGTTTGTCTCTCTTCAAAGGGATTCTTTCTCTAGATGTGCAAGCGGGTCTTGATGACCAGTTTTGCCGAGATTGATTCCCTGGGGGATGTTCAACGCCTTTAGCAGAGCAACTACACTCGTTTCCGAAACCTGGTAGCTCCCCTTTATCAAGGAGCGCTGTCGGAGTTTTGCCATTCATTTAATACACCCCAACCCAATCCACTGCTCAAAACTTTGCTGGCAAAGGATTTAGTTTCTGCATCCTGGTCTGGGTTACGACGGTCACTTTTGGGATTACCCGGCGTTAGAGAAGAGGCTGGACGGGGCTGGTGGCATACTTTGGCACAGCAGCAAAATGCATTTAGCGACGGCGCAAGGCGCGGACATTTGGTCGTATGGAGCACAAACGGGTTGGCCACTCTACAGTCAATGAAAGGACGGTCAGAATATAATGGGCAAACCGGCATGATGTGTGTGAAGACCAACCTGGGGCGGTTGTGTTTGATGAGACTACCTAACTAGGTACCTGTGGCGGCAAGGAAGAAATCCACAACATACTTGATACCCGATGAAAGGCTGGAGCACTAACGAACAGAAAAGAATTGTTTGTCGTCCAGACGGCCTGACGTGACTAAATCTCTTTTCGAGCTTGCTGAATATCATCACGTTTGTCAATGTCCAGCATCTTTTTGATAGGCGTCGGAGGCCCAACGGACCGGGCTTGATCCGGAGGAATCTGATCGCCTTTTCCGTTTTTGGACCGTTTGAAGGAAGAGTAAAGGGAAGGATAGGGGTGTATTTCGACTCAAGGGAGCGATCCGAAACGTCCTTGGATATCAGACAACCGTTCATAGGCCTCCATACGATGAAAGCGGCCGATTCTACTGTACAGGATCGGATATTAGGGATGGGTGTCTTCCACACATTGTCGGGAAGGGACGAGATTATGGGAAATGGGAACCAAGTTCTTTGGAGATATACCGAGAGTCAAGGGTGAATCCATCTATACAGTGGCAGCAGATCGCTCTGGCCTGCCATGGGAGAAAGATGGAATTATGATAATTTCTGATATGAATATTCGGACAGAAGAACATCACTTGTCGCGCTGCACGTGAAACCGCGTAGAAAGTGCTTCAAAACTAAAATCCATACCACTGCAGGTGAAGACTCAAAGATACAAAACCGAAATGAAACTCGACCGAGTATTTTTATGTCTGGTTCCTTTCCTTTCCACGAAACGTCCGACGGCATGGCCCAAGTTGCATTGCATGAGGCATCTTTGATGGGTCTACTTTGCTACAACACCACCCCCATGGCTCTCCCTGTAAGCAGCTTCAGTCAAGATCTCAAGCATGAATGATGATGCACCTGCCACGGCTGGCCTAACGAGGGAATAGACTTCTGTCCCCGTCTCAGTCGGACCACCATGGGCAAAGCCATATCATATCCCCCACGGGCGACTCTGTTCGCAACCATATTACCCACCTAGTCTAGTACACCTCTCAAAAAGCAGGGCTGCTAGTCGACCTTTGTCCCGGGGTACTAAGGCACATGACACGGACCATGTAATGCAGGATCGCGACCTCTACAAGTGAGGCGGTAAGCGGATCCCGACCGGGGCTGGTGGCCCTCGAATGATATACTTCAGCAAGGGCCTTTCTCTTTCCGAAGGGGTGTATTGCGCGCCTCGATTTTGGATCCGGCTGTCTGGGGCTGTTGAAGAGGATGGACGCTTGTTTCGATGTTCCAGCATGCATTGAGCCTGGCGCCACTTGTCGATCGCTCTGGTCTGGACCTGGGGCGGTCGGGTGAAAACGGTTGGCACAAAACACCCCGGTCGTGTCGGATTGGAGACTGGGGAAACTGGTGATTTCCGGGGTAGATAGATAGCTGGCCTCGCACTGCATATGATCTTTTGCTAGTCGAAACGAAGAAGTACAATAGCAGAGCCGCTCCAGATTGTTGGAAATCTGCTGAAACGAGTGTGTGCAATCTGGACACGCTCCTAACGCTGTCGTGGAGGACACCAAACCCGGCATCCCGATGGACGCCGGAAATGATCACGAGCATGACACTTGATTAAGCTCCCTAGCCCTGGGGCTTGGGGCGCTGCATTCCCGAGACGCCACACGGTCATAGGCTCGGGAACATACGAAGGCAGAGGGAACTCGCGTGCCTGAGCCTGTTGCTGGTACAAACCCGGTCTTGTTACCCTTGGCACGGGTTGGAGTAAATGTCACCTCGTATATGGGCCTCCCGCTCCACGCAAGCAGTAAAGGAGGCCTGGCAACTGCACGACGGCCGCGTGCGTTTTGCAAGGAGGTCCCTCCGGAGAATGCACACCGAGCAGCAGCAGATCGGGTTTCCCGCCCGCGTGCGGTGCATGCCTCCAATACAGTCCCAAATTCAGCATCTTCCCGACGATACTTCGTCAATTAGCGCGGGGGGTTCGTCAGATTCGGCCTTGCAAGCAGCCCTCACAGACGGGGAACGGGAGACTGCAGTTCCAACCGCGACAACAATGTCAAAACTGGGCGTTAGATTGCTCGACAGGATAGCGTTCGAAGAAGACTCGCCGCGTGGGATGGAGAATGACTCAAAGCCATCCATCTCGGTTCCGGAGCAGAAAGGTATATAAAGGACAAATTCTTCTCCCATGAATGCCACGAGTATGCTGAGGCCATGCACAATCTACCCAGCATGAACAAGTCTCAATTGTCTTGTACTCGGCTACTCCAGCAACAACAATCACCGCATAGCACTTACAATCAGCATTAGCAATGGCCCAAGCTCACAGGTAGTTCTCCCTCCCCGAAGATTGCCGTGATCTGACGGGGTTTCAGAACCTACAAGAAGATCACGTTTGAAGGAGACCGTCCCAGACGAACGGAGCAGAGTGGCATGTTGGAGGCGTACCTCTACAGCAACCAGACTGTATTCGATGCCGTCCATTTCGAGAGAGGCCAGCATCGAAGTGCGGCGACCCAACAGCAGGGAAATCTGGAGACAGACCAGAACGAGCAAGACAGTATCGATGACCTGCTCGAGACCATGGATGCGTTGACAGATGCCGAAATCGTGCGGGATGCATTGGCGCTGCGGAACGCCAGTTGATTACTATTGGTTATGGTTAAGGACCCCAGATGAGGCTGAAAGGCGCATAGGAAAAGGACAGTGCATACTTATGGTCAACTTGAGTGGGCGCGGATGGATAGAACGGAAGCAGGTCCAACTCGGAGGAATATTTTGATTTGTATTATTATTATTATTATTACAGGTATTTGTCGTTAGACGCTGGATGACACCCACCTTCCTAGATACCTACAGTGCAGTGGCCTTAGGCAGGAGTGCATCTGCTCCTCCAATTTCGACGTCAGACGCTGCTGCTGCCAGTACCACTGGTTATCAGGTACTTACCCGAGGTAGCCACCTACATTGAAGGCAAGATACTACAGTACAACATCGTACATGTGTGTAAAAGTACTATACTTACCTGCATGTCCCAAAGTACAGCCAAGCGACACTACTACCTCTACCTACCTTGATATCTACTTATGCATGGGACAAAAGTTGAACGCAGGCACATGTTTTGTTGCCGTTTCTGACCAGCAGCCTTTGACCACTACAGGTCGTTGCAGATGGCTGCAGCACAATTGTTGGTATGCGTTGGCGGTATGCGTTGGCAACGGGAGAGGAACATGGCGCATGCCGATATGATCTTTGCATCTTCATTGCCATCTGTGACAGCTCCCATTTTTTGGGTCTGACTACTTCCGCTTCCGTGGCCGGAGTTGGCAACAGAGGTGATATCGTCTCTTGCTGCAGTAGTCAGACGTGAGTCGGCGGCTGTCGGCACCGATAGCATGTAATGCCTGCCATCGGGCATTGTATGTGCCAGGCTGAAGACACACACGTTGATAGTTGGACATGGCGACGGAACTCTGCAAGTGTAGGGAGATATACAGTCTAGGCAACCCAAGCAGCAGAGTCAGAATACTACTAGTATGGTACTGCAGAAATCCTTTGCAACAAACATATTTCGCGGGTTACTCGGCAACTCCAAAAGGGGTATACTGCCACAAGACCTTAAACAGCACAAGACACGTCTATTGTAGGTTCCTGCCACACCGAACATTCCATAGTACTTGTGCCACGACGAGTATCTTCCTTCTGACAATTTTGAGAGGACTCTAGCAAGCAGTATGCCATTCCTCTCATTCCAGACTCTCTTTTCTTCAGGTCTCCCATCTCCCAATCCACAGACCCGCAAGCCGCCCCGCGCTTTGAAGACTCTCCAGCATCCCTCCGCATTCGCCTAAAAAGCTAGGGCGTCTTCTCCGCAAAGACAGCCATGTCCTTCCCCGGGCTCGGTCGACATCTACCATGTTTGGAACTCTGTTTTCTCTCCCATTCGTCCAGCGCCAGCCCGGCAATCTGAACTAACCCTTTGACTTGCCTGAGAAAGGCAAACTTTACTCCGTCACCAGGACGCCGCGATCCGTGCCTTGACCCAAAGAAGCGGACACGAATCTGCCTTAACTAGATGAAGCAACTCCAGAGCCGAAGGTAGGTCTTTTTGATCCAGGGAAGCTTTTCTCATGCAAAGAGCACTCGAGCATTCCAGAGCTATAAACACCATGAGCTTCTGTCTATGCCATGATGCAACAGTCTTGTCTGTCCTCGAAGTCCTCGCATTCGGGCATCCCCTTCTGCCCGCCAGCCGTTGTCATTTTGTTACTTGGACTATAAACCATACTTTGGTGTGATCTCATCTCTGGACCTCCTTTTGTGCAATTGAAGGGCGCACACCTCAGACCTTTGAGCTTCCAAAATGCGCCTCTTCTCACTCATCGCCGCGGGCATCATGTTGCATTGGCGACTGGCGACCTCGCAAGAGCTATCGGATATCCCTGTGTGCGCTGTACGTCTTCCGCCCCGGCCTTGATTGCCATATGGCCACATCCATTGATCAATCCTAACCCAACACCACCACTGCAGCAACAATGCATCGTTACCGCCATCACCGACACAAGCTGTACCGTCACAGACGCGCATTGTATCTGTGCCAAAGACTCCTTCACCACTCAAGTGGCAGGCTGCATTCCGAGTGCCTGCAGTGCTTCGGACCAGGAAGGTATGTCCACAATCCGCCACAATTGTCATCGCTCTTATGCATCGTGACGGGGTCATATGTTGGGGTTCCTGGGAGCCAAAAACAAACGCACGATTAAGCCGGGAAAGATTACATTCGATGCACTTATCTGGCTTTCCCCAGTGACTGCATCTACTTGTTCCACCGGTGGATTGATTGATTGCTGATGATTTACTGACACGATTACCCTTCAATCTACTAGCTACCCTCACCTTCATCCAGAAATACTGCGCCAAAGTCGGCGTCACCGTGACACTACCCTCGTCGAGTGAATCTGCTTCTGCTTCTGCCTCGGCCTCATCCAGCACAGCCAGTACAGGTGATAGCGGTTCATCTTCGTCTGGCTCTGCGGCTGCATCTGCAACATCATCAGGCTCCGCGGCTTCCGGCAGCAGCAGCAGCAGCGGCTCGGCTTCTGCGGCCGTTTCCCCCGCGACATCATCTGCGGCCGCCGCGGCGCCTGCCAGAGTGTCGGGCCAAGAATGGGCTGGCCTGATGGGCATGTTGGGCCTCGGAGTGGCAGCCGTACTGTAGTAGATGGAATAGTGGTGCTACCACAGAGAGTAGCTTGGTCTAAATCCCCAAGCCACTGAGCAATGTACATAGGATGCGAATTAAACATCTAGGAATCCACACCCTGCAATGAAAGGTCCAGTCCTCAGCTGTTGAGCCCCGCTGGAGGCAGAGGGTCGGGCCGTTGCGGCTGATCCATCAGCATTCATAACTCCTGCCATGATGACCCGGGGTGGGAAAAAGCCATCCCAAGGGCGAGGGCCGCCCTCGACGATATCGATTTTTAAACACCTAACAGCAGTGTTGCAGGGATGAACCGAGTGCTCTGGATGACTGGTTTGACTATTGACATTATGTCCCTCGGCCCTTTCGAAATAGCTGGGCCTTGGGTTCGCCAGATGTCTATTCATGGCGGGGGTGAAACCCCGTCCTCTATAACTCTAGTGCAGACGTAGTGGGTACTCTTCAAAGGGTACGGCAATTCTAATCATGTGGTCATCATCGACATCGGCCCGTTGGAACAGCCAGGCTGCTTGATCTCTCTGCATGCATTTTCCGAATGACGCTTCTGCATACCCTATTGCATGCGTTCAACCTTCACCATCAAGACTGCTGCGAACTTCTCACCAATTTCTCGAGGATGGAAAGCACGCCTGTAACCGAGTTAGTACGAAAGCAAGCGGCGAGAAATATTGAGCAGATACTTACCAGTTACTCCTTGAGTCAAGGTTGCCGAAGCCTCGGTGCTTCTGGCCCCCAGTGTGACCGTAACCACATCTCGAACCTTGCCAGCCTTTTCCAGTTTATGCGCCCAGGCGAAAGCATATTCATCCTCTCGGGAGTCGCCAATCACCAAGAGGAAGTCAGGCAATGGCACACCCCTCTTCTCCATCCGGTCACTGATCACTTGGGTGGCTAGTCCTTTGTTGACGTCCATTTCGGAGATAAACAATCCGTCTTCGATGGGAACAGCACTGACATGTTGTCCGCGACAAGCATCATTGATATGATTGGCACATTCACCGGCTTGTTTGAAAGCTCCGGCTCGATCCTCGGCATCGCTGTAATCAAAAATCAAAGAGCAGTGTCGTTCCTCGATCCGACTACCCTCGATTCTCTCGACATAATACTTAAGGATGCTTCGGACGCCGTCTTTCCAGTTCTTGAAGTTGTCGAGGTCGGCTAACTCGTCCCATTCATCCGACCCAGGTTCCATGAGGAACCCGCCATTCTCGGCAATCATCCCCAGGCCGCTAACTGGACTGAACAGTCGTTCCATTTCTTCGGGCATTCGGGAACTCATGACATAGACAGTGTTTCTCTTATCCTCGATCAAGTCATTCAGGACATCAATGGATCTCTTGGGTGTGGTCAAAATAATGTCGGTGGGAGATCCCCAAGACGCCAAAGTACCTTCGTAATCCAGAATGATCAGCCGTTTTGAGGCTCGGAGGTATTTTGGTTTCAAAGAAGTCAGCGACAGGCGTGGCACTGATGTAGAATCGCGGATTGAATGTTCTTTCCAGGCGTGGTCCAAGGCCTTAGTGTATGTATCAAACCACTGGACGGCGTTCTGCTTGACGACAATATCGTGCATGTTCTTCCACCGTCGTTCCCTTTCATCAGGTTGCATATCAAGGGCAGTCTTGATGGCTTGTGCGCATTGGCTGTAATGCCATGGGTTGACCAGGATGGCGTTGTGTCCGAAGACAGTAGCTGAACCTGTAAACTCACTAAGAATCAACGGTGCATGCTTCGTGTCTGCGAATTGGCCATCCTGGCAGATCACAAATTCATGACTGGTGAGATTCATTCCTTCGCGTAAGCTGGTGATCATCAGACATTCCGCCACCGTAAGTAAGGCCAGATACTGAGCAAAGTCAATGTCCTGCTTCAAGAATACCAATGGCTGGTGAGCCAGAGTTGAATGGATCGAATTGACTCGCGTCACAATGTCGGCCACGGTGGCGCTAAGCTCAGGATCTTCCGTGGAAGAAGTGGCAATCTGGATCAAGACTACCTTGTCCTTGTACTCCGGGTACTTGTTGAGGAACAGCTCATAGGAAAGGATCTTCTGACGAACGCCTCGAATGTTGTCCAACTTGTCTCGGGCAACAATGATTCGTTTCCCACGGTATTTGTCCGTGATAGTGTTTACCCATTCGGAGACCTCGGGCAAGCGGCGTTGCTGGTCGAGAGATTTGGGGTCGATGCCAACAGGGCAGGTGCTGACATGAACAAATCTTCCGTCTTCCAGGATGACGCCATGTTTGGTTGCTTCGACGTTAAGGAGACGGCTGCACGTCTGCAGGAAATGGTGACAATATTCGTCCGTCTGGAACCCAATCATGTTCGCACCCAGGATGCCTTCCAAAAGCTCCGTTCGAACAGCAAGGCATCGGAAGATCTCCGACGATGGGAAGGCTGTATGTAAGAAGAACCCAATCTCCGCCTCAGGAAGTCGTTGCCGGAGCAAGCCCGGAACAAGGAGGAGGTGATAGTCATGAATCCAAATCACATCGCCTTTCTTCCAGTTTTTCGCAATGCGGTCGGCGAAAGCCTCGTTGACCTTCACATAAAACACCCACGAATGATCCTCATATGCTTTACTCTTGGGATGGTCGGGTATTTGATAGTGGAAGACCGGCCAAAGGATTGTTTTGCAGTAATGTTCATAGTGGCCGTTGAGATCACTGTCACTGACGTATACAGTCAGAGAATCGTAGTCATTCTCCAACTTCTCTGCAATGTTTTCCTTGAGAGAGTCGTCCAACACATCGATGGGGCACCCCAGAGTTCCGACCCAAGTCTTCTCATCCAGACTCCCTGCTTCAGCAGCAGCATCAATGGCGTTAAACAGACCGCCATTGCCGAGCAGCGCCTTCTCCACGGTGTAGCTATCTTCCGAGAACGGCCGCTCATGTCCATGACTGAATGTCCGTGTTCTCTTGTGTTGCCGTCCCCACTTATTCTGGATGGTATTGGACACAACCGCGGCGGCCTTGTCCATCTTGTCCTTGGCCTCGGCAGCGGCGTGCTTAAGGATCGAACTCGGAGGAGGCGACTTTGCACGGGAAGGTGGCTGGTTCCAGCCAAAGGTCTTGCCCCATCCTGGGGAATGTAGATCATGGCGTGAAATCGCGCGGGGATCTCGTTGCAGCGCCGGCCGAGACTGCTGGTTTGTACGCGGTAATGTCAGGCTGATCGGTCGTTCGACATGGGGAAGGAATATTTTCTCATGATCGGTTGTCGCACCCGGCGTCTGGATTAAAGAACCCGGACTCTGGGTAGCGGCAGCTCCGATGCCCGGGGCAGGGGTGAACAAGCTCACAGTCTGACCGTCGGTCAGAGGAGTTGGAGGAACAGGAATCTGCGAAGCGGCAGACTGATTCCTCTGCAGGTCGGGCGATTCTGGTTGAGAGCCCGCTGCATCGAAATTGATGGTGTAGGGTAAGAAGAGGGTAGCCACAAAAATAGTCATCGTGGCATACGGTGTTGTTCCTGAGAGCAATGATCTAGGTCAGGACTTGGTGCAGAGAGGAACAACAATGACAACCAAGAAGTCGGTCGGGCAAAGTATTGGTCTCAATGCGTGAGTAGCTCAGCGCTTGTACCTAGCGGCCAACTCGGAACGTCGAGGAGCACCGCGCAACGGCTGCGGGGTGACCTGTCTAGAACGAGAAAGTAACAGAGGATTGAGCGGCAGTCAGTGTAGAGAAAGGGGGCAAGCAGAGGTAGAGAGATTCGCCGGCGACCAACTACACAGGACGACGGTTCCTAGTAGAAAGTACGTTGTAGTTGTACTGCTTCGTAGCGAGGGAGGAAGAGGGCACGACGGGTGACGAGCGGGAGAAATCTACCACTGGCTCAGCAACTGTCACTGTGCTGGAAGTCCAAACCCGCGTGTCACGCAAGCCGCTATTATTGGACCGGAGAGAGGCTACTCTGGACAGTTGTAATGACCGGATGCCTCTTAGTAGGATCCCGGCTGCCCTTCCTGATCTATTCACTTCCTCAAGTCAGACCAACATGCCACCTAACAACCAGCAAAGTCCCGTTGAGACCATGACCGCATTCTAGAGATTTCCAACATCGCGATCTCGCAGGTTTGCTGAGCGACTACGCAGGTTATTGTGTACACTAACCACAAGGTCTTGCCTTAAAAAGTTAGCATCCCAACAGCAGGCGTGAGATTCCGCAGGCAGAATCTCTTAGGGCCGCGGGGGGCTAAAAACCGCGGTGGAAAGTGACGCAGACGGTGGAAACTGGCCGCCTGCCTAGCATTGTCATTGGTTGACGGCTGGATACGGTTGGAGCAGGCTGAGGTCAGAGGCTGGAAGGCTCAACCTGCACATCCATCAAGGACGTCGCGACCAGTGAAATGCCCTACTAGTACTGGTATTGCTGGATGTGCACGCTTGCTTTCTTCAGCTCGAGCCTCACCCAATTGCGCTCTCCAATTGGACCGGGATATCATCCGGAAGACTAAATCCTTCCTAACAATCGTTAACGGCTGCTCGTTCTCTAACCTCAAGAATTCTGGACACAACTTTCGTCCGCCAACCCTTCAAGTTACCATCAACCACCACCCTTCAGCCCGCTCTCTCGTGGTCTCTGCTCCATTGCACTCTGCATCCAGGCGAAAATTTTCATACCCAATCGGTCAAGTGAAGAGACGATGTTCAATTGAGTTGACTCAAACGACATTTGGGTCGACGCCGTTCTCAAATAATGGTGTTGAACAGAATATATCATTTTCCACCATCGCTCTGTCACCCTTGCTCTCTTTAACTCCCTGCCATGCCTCTCTATCTCACCGCGGCCCACTCATCACGCATCACTAAGCCGGCCCAGAGATCCGACCCCTTTAGTCGTCGTCATTCCTCCTCGCCTTTCGCGAGCGTCCCCCGGACCAAGGCGTCGTCGCAAAGGACCAAGTCTCTATCCGATGCTCTTGGCAAAGACTTGGATGAAGAGGACGACGAGTCGGAGGATAGGCTTGTGCCCAGCGGCAAGATTTTGACCACCATCTCCGTGGACTCGGCCAAAGATGTCCTATCTGCTGTACAGCACGCCCGCGCGTCCATGTTCGCCGCTATCCCGGAGAGGGCGGGCATGAACAGCGTGCGCATTTCCGAAGTATTGAACTTTCAAAGGAACATGCCGCCTATCGTGACACTGGCACATGTGCATGCCTTGATTGCCGCCTCATCGAAGACGGAGCGCCAGATCGCTGCTTTGCAATCAGCTGGTAAGCTGCGCAAGATCAAGGTAACCGGTCGTGGTAACGACATCAGCGGCACCAGCGAAGTTCTGATCACCATGAATGATCTGCAAGCCCTGCTTGAGCGAAGTGCCGTTGCATCAGACATTGTAACAAACCTCTGCAATGTGCTCCGCCGTCAACCTCGTGCTACCTCCATCTCACCCCGAGACCTCCCTCCTTCCCATGTGGTTGCTCTTACTCGAGCAGGTTTTCTCGTATCTGCAAGCCCTTCCGGTTCCCGCAATCTGTCTCTTGCCGGTTCCTCGCTGGTCTCCGCACCCAAGATCTCCCGAGCGGCTTCAGGCACATCGGATGCCGTTGGCGGCGACGCCGCTTTCGAAAATCTTGGTGGGGTCGGGACTGCCAGGAGGCATCAACTTAGTCTCCGCCCCATTGAGAGCATCCAGGGAAGCGAACTAAGCTTATCGGTACCGAATATTGGTCCGTACCTAAGACTTCTAACTGCGGGTCGTGCACATCTACTCGAACTGTTAGGGAAGTCGAAATACAGGGAAGGGCCCTTATACCTCCTGCGCGAGCGTTGGGACGGTGCTGTCGATTCCGACAACCGCATCTCCGTCGCCAAGCGCATCAGGGGAGAGTTCTCAGGGGTGATGCCCGCCAGAACGAAGAAGTGGAAAGATCTGTATGGTCTTAACTTTGACTGGGTGGTCGAAGAGTGCCTTGGCGCCGGCTTGGTTGAGCTTTTTGAAACTCGAAGTGTAGGATTGGGCATTCGAGCCTTGACATGAATGCAGCAGGGACAAAGTCGATTGAGCTATTCCGACGTCTTTGGACCTGCTCTGACACTGTCATGGGCTGGTCCTGTTCCATGCCGCTCAGACCGCATATTGAACACCTCAAGGCTTTGGTCTCCTCGAAGGCACTCACTGCCACGGGCCATCATCTTCCTCAGAAGCCAGATATGCGGAGCTGCAGAGATAGTTTTACTATCGGTTCAACAGAAAGCGACATTGCGCGGTACAGCACTTGAAAAGCCTGCCATTGCTCGAATGCAACACACCATGGGCTTCGCGGCGGGGCGCAGAATATGGTGCGCTGGGATATTTACACCAAAGATGTAAAGAGAAATCCCAAAGGTTCAAAAATCGCTCCGCAAGTTGAAGCGGCTGTCTGCAGATTGACGGAGGCTTCCAGACCGGCAGATGTGGCCTTTTTTGAGCGGCAAACACCCGCTGCTCCGGACCAGGTCCCAAGAAGAGGACTTGGTCATCCATTGTGCACACTGCGGCCGTCTCTGCATAGCTCCTATGGAATATAGGGTAATGATATACGACACCATGTTACATTGGGTGGCGGCAAACATTCCTGATACATAGTCTTGCAGAAAAATGGCTATGCTCAACATGGACGGTCAATAAGCAACGAAGGGGGACCTTTGCCCCAGCATATATGACATTGAATATACTCAAAGCAGCGTTAAGCACTGCCAGAATAATTTGTTTGTACGAATAAGTTCCATTGGTTTTCTGCTTTGTGCCCGTCGAAATTCTGTTGAAACACACTGGCAGCCCGAGTCACCACCCAAACGCTGGGTTCCAGAATAAACGCAAAAGAGGCTTAGATCTTTCCGCCACTCAACTTCTCGGCGATCTTCTTCATACGTTCTTGATCACGTAGAGCGCGCTCGTTCACATCTGTTGCAAGCATCAGTCCACCACGGCCTTGGTCGGCCGTCCTGTCTCGTCCACGCCTGATCATCTCCTCCACGGTATCTGGCTTCCCACTGCGCCAAATGCTCCTGGTCGTAGTGAAGGTCTCGTCAATCGCCTTGGCCAACTGCTCTTTGGTGGTGATGAAGGAGCGAGCATTCATGTACAGGGCGTGAAGCTTGTCGAGGCGGTCCTCGTGCTTAGCAGCCAGTCGAGCCTCGTGGGCAGCCTTGCGTTCGTTGTAAATGGCCAATTCTTCCTCGACGGACAGCTGGAGCATCTTCTGCGGCTTCATGGCCGAAGGAACCGAGACCTTCGTCAAACGCTCATCTTCACGCTCTGGCTGCGCTGCGAGTCGGGCGGTTTCTTGTCGCTTCACGGCACTTCGTTGTGCGATGTGCGAGTCGATTGCCTTCTTTCGCTGGTATAGCTTCTGCAAACTCTCGCGCAAATACGACTTCCGCAGCTCGGCCATCCGGCGTCTATATTTTCCAACCTCCGATAGCTTCTCCTCCGGCAGCACATTTTTCGGCAGAGGGTCTCGCGTCACATTTGCCAGATACTCCTTGCCTGGCTTGTCGGGACGGCGGGCCGGGAACAGCTCCCGGGGGACAGGGAGGATGCCCTTGACCGGAGCAGGTCGTTCACGTAGTGATTGATGTGGTTCCGGAACGTCGACAAATACTGGCGATTCAGGTGGGATGTATCTGCGGCTCGAGGTGGTGGTGAAGGTTCGTGTCTGTGAGGGCTTCAGCAGCCGCAGGCGGCACACTCGACACATGGAGCTGGGAAGCGCCTCCATGTCGGTTAGCCTCAACCGCTGGACAGCAGAGAGTATGCAGGCCAAACGGCTGCGTGCAAGATGCGGATGTGTGTTCGATCCAGATAGTTGAAGCCGTATCAGCATTGAAGTTACAACTTTCAGAAACGCAGTTTGTAGACTATGCCAAATTCGGAACATCGCCGCCGTTGTGCTTGGCTCGAGTTGCTACAATTTGATAGGGCGGCAACAGTTAAAAGTGCGGAGCTGACCAAGGCTGAGGACAAAGCAGCAATAGATTATTTCTAACAGGGCAACCTGGAACGAAATTTTGGCGCGCCTCCAATATTTTTCTCCATATCCCAGCACTCTAGGTTTTACCGAGCCCTCCATCTTTGCATTTCCTCTTCATTGCTTGCACTTTGCCCACCCTTTCCCAGCTGGTTGGGGCAGTACTGTGGTAGTCAGTGATCCACCAGCACCATGGGGGCCAGGAAGAAGGAAGCCTCCCGCCGGGAGCGGCAGGGCGTCTCGTCCGACGGGATGGGAAATGTCAAGGTGAAGGGGGAGAACTTCTACCGGTAAGTTGAAAGCAAAAGGCTATGACTACTGTGTAACTGACATTGCTATTAGAAATGCCAAAAAGCTCAAGACGTTGAACATGCTTAAAGACGGAAAGGCGCAGAGAAATGCGGCCGGAGACATTACCAAAGCAGCCTCCTATCAATCTCGAGAAATCCCCAAAGCACGGGTAGAGCCGAATCGGAAATGGTTTGGGAATACTCGAGTTATATCCCAAGAGGCATTGGAATCATTCCGACAAGCAGTGGCTGAACGGGCGTCTGATCCGTACCAAGTCTTGCTCAAGACGAACAAGTTGCCGATGAGTCTGATCAGGGACAATGAAAACACCAAGAACGGCATCAAGCAGCATCAAGCGAAAATCGCCGTCGAATCCGCTCCATTCGCAGACACCTTCGGTCCCAAGTCGCAGAGGAAACGAGTGAAACTCAGCGCCGCTTCGGTGATGGATTTGGCCAATGAATCGGTCAAGATGCACGATAACTACCTGGAGCGGTTAGAAGAGAACAAGCTACTCAGCGGCCAGGCTGCCGAATCGATGCAGGGACAAGAAGAAGGCGAACTAACAACTGCTCGCGAGCCGATTTTCTCCAAGGGCCAGAGCAAACGAATTTGGAATGAATTGTACAAGGTCATCGATTCGTCTGACGTTGTGATCCACGTTCTGGATGCTCGGGATCCTGAAGGGACAAGGTGTCGTAGTGTGGAAAAATACATCCGAGAGGAAGCGCCACACAAGCACCTGGTCTTCGTGCTGAATAAGTGCGATCTGGTGCCTACCAAGATAGCGGTAAGTTTTCCCAGAGCCCCATGCTGTTCGCTCACCACGCCGCGCGCCTATCCCCTGCACCACCTTCCATCGCTAAGTCAAGGCGCCTTTCTGCCTCGTTGCAATTTTTCTCCATGAAAGTGTGCCTGTTACAGCTTTGGTACATCAAGCAGCGCTCGCCGCCATCTGGCGGTCTTCGACCTGGCATCCGTCTTGGAAGCCTTGTCATTAGAGCGCATGGCGTGTTTCGTTTGAGTTGAGGTCTGCTTGGAGCGGGAATTTCTCGGTCCTTCAACTCATGGCATACCTCTTAGTAATGTCTCACACATACTGATTATATTTCTATAGGCCCAATGGGTGCGATTACTGTCAAAAGAATATCCCACGCTAGCATTCCACGCGTCCATGACCAACTCATTCGGAAAAGGCTCTTTAATCACACTGCTACGACAATTTTCAACTCTTCACGCCTCCAGAAAACAAATCTCGGTGGGCTTTATCGGATACCCTAACACAGGCAAGTCCTCGATCATCAATACACTCCGGAAAAAGCGGGTCTGCACTGTCGCTCCCATTCCTGGAGAGACGAAGGTCTGGCAGTACATCACTCTGATGAAGAGAATCTACCTGATTGACTGCCCTGGAGTTGTGCCCCCGAGCCACGGCGATTCAGAAGAGGATATCTTGCTTCGGGGTGTAGTACGGGTGGAAAATGTTGAACATCCTGCACAATACATCGAAGCCGTCCTGCGGCGAACTCAGACACGCCACATCGAACGAACATACGAGATGAAAGCCTCCGAATACAATAATGACCCGATGGAATTTCTTAGCATTCTTGCTCGCAAAGGCGGCAGATTATTGAAGGGTGGTGAGCCGGATGTAGATGGCGTTGCCAAGATGGTGCTCAATGATTTCCTGCGTGGCAAGATTCCATGGTTCACGCCTCCGCCAAAGAGAGAAGGCACGGAGGCGGCTGAGGAGGATGGCTCGGCGCCACTCGTGGAGGGGCGTGAAGGTCGGTTGGGAGAGATGCCCAGCAAAAGAGGCGCGGAAACCGCTCAGTCAGAGGAAGACGAGGAGGAGGCTGACTCCGAGTCCGAGGCCGAGTCACAGGACGAACAGGATGCGGATCAAACGCATAAAGACGACGACTTTGCGCAATTTGACGATGACGATGACAACGACGATACGAACGCTTCGGAAAGTGGGGATAATGGCGGGACCCAACTGTGATCTAATCCGCCTTATTGCTGTCTGTAACTGGCAATAACGATGGATTTCTATTCCTGCAAACTTTAGTAGCATACATTTGAACTTGCGATTCTCTCTTCTTCAGTTATCTCGTGATCGAGCATGGTGGTAACAGTCGTCTCGAGGACAAAGAGACGGAACCGTGTCAGTCGCGTGTGACATCAAATCAGGTGACGACCCCAAACTTGAACATCATGATGTTCTTTGATCGCTCTTTGCCTCATAAGTCCCGGGCCTCTTCCGGCCTACACACTCATTCATCATACTACCTGTGCCTATATCGTTTCGCTGCAACCACCTGAATTTTACCAGAAATGATTCTCCTCTCTAGGATTACGACTTAGGGGACAAAGTCCAATGCTCTTCTTGTATGCTAGCCTGTACCTGTGGTTATGGGGGGTGGTAGCGAGTGCGCTTCCGGCGCACTGGCGAGCCAACGACAGGGAGATCTCTCAACAAACCTTTGAGTCTCTTGAAGAACTTGCGCGAATTGTGGACATTTCCTACTGCGTCGGCACTACGGGCATACAGAAGCCGTTCAAATGTCTCAGCCGATGCAGCGACTTTGAGGGATTCGAGCTCGTCACAACGTGGAATACAGGGCCGCTACTCTCCGATTCATGCGGCTACATCGCCGTGTCGCATCCTCCCTTTGAGAAGCGAGTCATAGTTGCCTTCCGAGGAACCTACTCCATAGCAAATACCATCGCCGACCTCTCCACGATCCCATCCGAATATGCGCCCTTTCCCGCAGATGCTGACAACAATTCGGTTTGCGCATCATTAGTCGAATCGCAGAATGACAAGCGGCCGTTGTTGCCACAATTGGTGGCCCAGCAAGCAAAGAGAAGTGTGCAGGAGGTGGAATGTCCCAACTGTACAGTCCATCTCGGATTCATGACATCGTGGAAAAACACCCGCTGCACCATCGTGCCACATGTGGAAAAGGCGTTGGAAGAATATCCGGACTACAAGCTAGTCCTGGTTGGCCATTCTTTAGGAGGTGCTGTTGCTGCTCTCGCAGCTCTTGAGTTCCAGGCCCGCGGTTGGACTCCTTATGTCACAACATTCGGCGAACCTCGAGTTGGCAACCAGGCTTTGAATGAGTTCATCGACAAACGGTTCAAGTTGGACACGACCAAGCCGGAAGAATCGATGTATCGCCGAGTCACGCACGTTGATGATCCAGTCCCTCTCCTCCCGCTAGAGGAATGGGGCTACAGAATGCACGCCGGCGAAATTTACATCTCGAAGCCTTCCTTGCCTCCAGCGCGTGCCGACCTTCAATACTGTTCTGGCGACGAGGACCCCAAATGTATTGCCGGAGGTGCATCTCCTGACTTGGAGAGTGATTGGTCGGAAGCAAACGCCTCAGCTGATCTTGATGTCAAGACTCTTTGGGGTATCGGCCGGCGGTACAAGTTGTGGGAGCTTTTCTTTGCACATAGGGACTATTTCTGGAGGTTGGGGCTTTGTGTCCCAGGGGGTGACCCCTGGGACTGGTCTAGAGGCAGACACAACGAGAGCATGAATGATGAATTATAATGTGTTGTGGCCCAGACGGTCAAAGAGTCTGGTTCGGGCTGATAGGGCCAGGGAGGGAGATTCCTGATTTTATACCTAATGACACGTTGAGGAGCACGGCGATTCGGTCACTCCTTGTTTATCCAAAGGGCACATTGTCCCTAGATACCTAGGCAATCAATCATGATATATGACGATAGGGAAGAAGTGCCTTTCACCATCCTTTTTTTGGCTCTATAGGTAGTGTGTCTTGGATTTTCAGTAGGCCTCCTTCATAATTGAAGCAGCAGCAGCTAAAGACAGCTGTAACAGAGACGCCGCTGGCACTCCTACGAGGCGTTGTAACTTCGCACGAATGTAAACCGTGAAGTTCACTGCCACCGGCCGTGGAGATGAATTGAGCCATAAATTACGGTGAACCAGCCGGACCACTGACGCCGAATGATATCGCCAGTTTTTATACTATCGCGAACCAACTTGAACAACACCACCACTTTCTACAGTATCTCGAACCTACTCTGACTCGCGTCCCATCAAAAACTTGCGTCGACGTTCTTTGGGGCAGTGTTGATACCCAGAAATCCATTCTTTAAAGGGTGTACAGCGCCTCCACCCTGACTGACATCGTGCGGCACCACAACGACGACACTCTTCTCCTTTCCAGTATTTCAAATGGCCTCACAATTATTACCGCTAGGTCAGTGTGAAAAGTGCAGTTGGACACTAGAAATGGTCTTGGGTTAACAGGACCAATACAGAGCTGATTGACAAATGTGTCGGGTCGAGGATCTGGGTTGTGATGAAAGGCGACAAAGGTAGGTTGTCAGACCCCTCTCTCACTTGCTCTCAATGCGAACTGGTCGCATCTTCAACCAGTGCCTTGATGGATATCGAGATTTGAGATCAGGGACTATTGCTGATGAGACCACACAGATTTCGCGGGCACGTTACTCGGATTCGATGACTACGTCAGTAAGTTTGCTTTTTCCCTCCGTCATAGGAATCTTCGGCCGTTGCGGGTAGTGTGGATCGTGGCGATGCTAATATGTCTTCTTACCTGCTGAAAGATATGGTGTTGGAAGACGTGATTGAATTGTAAGTGCATAACAGTTGGAGCCCAGTGTTGTTGGAGTTACGAGTACTGACCGGATTGATCCAACAGCGACTACACAGGCGCACAGACGAAACTGCCTAAGATCTTGCTCAATGGCAACAACATTTGTATGGTAAGTACATACATGAATGGCTTGACTGGTTGTTGCGCGGGCACCGATGGTTCCATTTACGACTGGACGGGGGCCAAAAATGTGTTCCTTGACTCGACGGCCCGTTGCAATGCAGCAGTGTCGTTCGGAAAATGGTCATTGTATAGCTAACGTCTTGTCTCTTATTTGAACAGTTAATACCTGGCGGAGAGGGTCCTGTGCCTGCAGCATCGTGACAGCGGTCTGATATAGCTTGAGCGGTGTGGTTGGCATGGCGGAAAGGCAATTGCAGCATGACACGAAGGCACTAAGCAGGTGGCAGTGCTCCTTTATTGTCTGCGACATCAGCGTCGAGCCATTCTGAATTGCTGTAGTAAGCAATTGAAACTAGAATAGGGTGCAAAAGCTGCGGACAGAATGCCGCCCGAACGTCTAAACAACAGAAACCAAGCTACCGATATCTGAGACCATCTCTCTCTTTCCTTTCCGCAACCTTGGTCATTGTGCAAATAGCGCCGCCGACTTCCGTAAGACATCGACGGCCTCGACTTGTACACGTCGCACGATTTCAGCAGCAGGCAGGACCTCTCGGACGAGCCCAATACCGGTACCGGCGTAGGTGGTCATTCTCCCTTCGGGACCCCATCCAGCGTCCCCCAACTTCATTGCCTCCTTGTAGCGGTCTACGTTTTCCTGCTCGGGCATGCCGTGAACAGCATCAAGATACGTTCGGTTCACGACACCTCGTCCATTGTAAGTTTTGGGCCATCCATGGATTCCCCGGACTGTATCGTAGATGGTGGTGCTGACGGTATTTGCACCCCCATCTGTGACCCTCAGCACCTCATTCTGGTAACCTTTGGAGATGACAGCCTCTTCGGCGGCCAGAAACCGCGTTCCCAACGCCACACCCTGAGCACCGAGCGCCAACGCCGCCGCGACTCCTCGGCCGTCAGCGATGCCACCGGCCGCAATGAGCGGGATATGATTGATGCCTTCAGCGGCAAGGGCGTCGGCCGTCTCGGGCAGAAGCGTCATCAGACTCGCCCGCTGTGCCAGGCCGTGTCCGCCGGCATCGGCGCCCTGGACCACCAGCACATCTGGCTTAGTGGTCTTTGCGACCTCGATGGCTTCGGCCACTGTTCCAATCTGGACCCAGATCTTGGTCCGTCCTTCGCTCACTGTGCGGATGGCTTTGGCCCAATCAATCAGATCGCTCAATTGCTTGGGCGCGAAGAACCACACGGCCGCCACGGGATGTGCTTTGAGCGCGTCGATGGCTAGTTGTAGATCGCTACCCCAGTTTTGAAAGCCAACACCAATAGGGAGCACGCCGTTGTGTAGCGGCACGTTCTGCGACTTTGCATACTCGGCGGCTTCGGCCATGCCGCCGGCAAGATAAGACAGGTCGAATCCGCCGGCGATAAAGCCAAATCCACCTCCTGCTGACACGGTCACGGCCATTTTGCCCAGGGTGATTTTCATCATGGGCGCCGAGACCACCAACGGCGCGTCCGGAGTTGTCCATGGGTAGTCATTGTGAAGGGTGTTAGGTGCCATCTTGACGTTTATCTCGTGGCTGTATGTTGGCAGGTAGACAAGATGTAGCGATATGGATGCCTTGGACTAGTATGATATGACACAAATACTAGAGTATAGTGAAGGAATCTCAGCCTTGGGGCAATAAAAAAAGTATAACAGAACTCGGAGGACCAGGAGCTGCTGTCACATTGGAAAGCCCGATAGAGCAAGATCCGGAGAAAGCTGTATATGTATCTATGTGAGTCAGTAGCTAGCCGACAGAATGCCGCTGTTTTCGTAAGCAGATAGGATTAGCCCTTGGTCCTCGTGTAAATAAAGGTTATTGAATCTCCGCGGATATCGTCTTGTACTGACCATGAAGCCTATGTCCTCGACTAAGTGACCCATTCAACCACGACGGAATAAACCTGAACCAGTCCGCTTTACATAATACGTGACTGACACCAAGCCCGCCAGACGGCTTAGGGAACCGATGCTCGCATCGTATTCGCGAATTCATGGTGAGCTTCGACATCTGGGTGGGTAATCATAATGCCTCGGATGATGGTCGCTGCGCCAAATCAGGCCCCCGGTCGCACGGATCCCCTTCACGTGGGTTCGCTTGCTCTGCCCTACAATGAAGGTACCGTGCCAGTGTGGTGGTACTCTGGGTTCATGTGCGCCACACTGCAGTCAAAGCCACAACTTGAACACAGCCACAGATCGTGTTCGGCAGACCTTCCCTCCGTCACTTCCAGTAGTAGAATATCACTGGCAGACTCACTTCGCGAACTTCATGTGAATTCAGGCTCGTCGACATCAACTTCAAGTTGAGGCGTGATACTTTCGGCCGCGCCTTCCTCACCTCCTTCTTCTTTTATCAATATCCTTATCCTCATCACAGCATTTACTTCTTTCTTGGATAACTCAGTTTGACCAATTTCATTCTTCTGCAACCCTTCTCAGCCAGGGTTATCGCTTTCTGCAGCGATCTTTTCCATCTTGAAGTCGACAAGATGAACGCCCCAGATCGGTAAGTGTTGCTCTCTAATCTACCTTTGTTGCTTTTTGTTGTCTGCATGATGGAGGTCCACCGTCCAAGATGTGCAACCAAGTATGAAGAGGAGGAAAATGGCCATATGATCACCATCTTAACCTGGCGACCACGCACCGTTCACTGCCAGGGGCGAAGCCTTTCTGTTTCTGGATCTTTTTCCTGAACACAATTACCTTGTTTCGCAAATGAGAGCGTTACCATCCTTCACGCTGTCATTGGCGACGATATCATTGCCGGAGTGTTACGCAGAATATTATATTCACCATCTCTGCCTGGACCCGGCCATTGCCTCGACGAATATGTTGGATATTCGAGGCTTCACCTGGAGGCGACTGCCAACAACATTTCCGAGTCGCAATTTCCCAAAAACCATTCACAGCTTGCGCTCTCCTCGACTTTCTCAAAACATATAAGTTTTCCTTCCCGCTGTTGGTTTTCATTGTACATCACTTTTGTCGGACAAAACATGGGCAACCAGGCTTCATACAATATGCCGGAAGCAGTCGAAGGGTCCAGTATCCTTGCGGGTACCACTCCTACTCCTTTCCTGGGTACTACACCCCCAAGCACCTCGCAGCGGCTCTCTGTTGGCAAAGACATCAAGGGCAAGGGTCGTGCAGTCGAACCACCCGGTAACAACCTGGGCTCCGCCGACGATGATGTTGAGGGTGAACTTTCAAGGTGCGCCTCAAATCCACTCTCGGAAGATCCCTTGTGCCAACCTAAATCCCCACAGTGAAGCAGCCCTGGCAAAAGCTATACAAGACCTCAAGGACTTAGACGACAATAATGCCGCTGAAATCAAAGAAAACGCCCCAGCTTCCACCAAGCAACATCGCCAAGGAAGTCCGCGGGAAGGCTGCACACAACCCCGCGAAGGCTGGACACAACACCCTAGCCGTCTGGGGGACCAACTTGGTAGCAAATGGCGCAGTGCTGGAGACAAGAACGGATCCAGCAATATACCCGATCGGTGCGCATCTGGGTAGACTTGATTCAGTGCCGCAGACGACTTGGTTGCACATCTGGTCGTCTTACATCTCATGTTTAGGCAGATGTCTTCTGTTTCTACGGCACCTCAATGATAGTATGTACTGACTTACTTTGTTATAGTACCGAAGCCTTTCTGCTTGATCCTGGCCAGAAGAAGGTCGAGCCCGGTCATGACACCCGTTAGTACTTCAGAACCCGTCCTTTCCTCCTCTGCTAACCCCCCGCTTGCAGGCACTCCCAATACTATGATCTTCGTCTACAACAAAGAGGATCATACTCTCGGAAATGCGCTTGTGGACCAGTTGCACAAGAACAGCCATGTGACATATGCCGCATACCGAGTAAGTTATCGAACATGTCATGGTTGCAACCGGATCAATTGACCGGCCACAGGTCCCGCATCCCCTGTTTGCCCGCTTTGAGCTGCGAATTCAGACCGATGGAGAGATCACCCCGAAAGAAGCTCTTCTGGCCGCAAGCCGTGATGTCATTCGGGAGCTGGAAGTCATCAAGGTCAAATTCACCCGCGAGTACGAACTGCGAAAGATGGTGGGCAATACTACTCAGAACAACGAAGTCTGAGAAGTGCCTAGTCATCATGACAGCAGACCCAAACATGAGAGGCATGACTACGGACGTATGATACCCTGTACCAACACAAGGGATGGCGTGAAGGCGTTTCCGGGAACAAGAGGCTCTGCATTGAGTCAGATTTCTGCATGTGGACTGCTACTTGCATCGGAGCGGAGAAGCTCAATTTTGAGCCATAGTAGAGGCACAAAGGCCGGGTCCTGAGGGTCCATTTGACTCTAAAATTGATTTCGGAAAGTAAAAGAACAGTTCCGCTTCATGCTTGTTGAAGGTTTTACTTTCCCACGGGTTGTGCAACCAGCCAGGCCGTCGTAGCCTCGTAGCCTCGTACCCAAAGTTAAATAAGGTAATAGCCAAAGACGCCGGACGCCGCTTTTAAATTCGCCGTGGCGCCAGGTGAATCGACCCCTGTCACGTGCCAGCTTAATCTCCAGGCTGACCTGAAGTGGTATCACTATCAGCCACAAGATCCGCGTCATTGCAGCGAGCAACTCAACGCCGGGGACGCCTGAACTCGTCTTACTATCGGTTTGCATTTTTTGGTAGATTCAGCTCGTTGTCTTTCGTTCATTGCCCATCATGTATTCGTCGTCAAATTCATTCCTGGGCAGCGCCAACAGTGCTCGCCCCGGTGCTGGAGGTTTTGGCCAGCAACAGCAGTCGTTCGGCACTTTCAATCAAGCTCCCCAACAGCAAACCCCTTTCGCTCCCCAGCCCACCGGCTATCCCGGGCAGTTACAAGCCCAGCAAACTGGGTTTCCCGGATATGGGGGACAACAGGGCTTTCAGGCTCCGGCTCAACAGCCTCAGTTCACCGGATACCCTGTCCAGAATCAATCGCAGCCGTCCCAATTTCCTTCGGCACCGCTATTCCAACAGCAGCAACAACAGCCGCCGCCGCCGCCACCTTTCCAAGCTACGTCTCAGGCACAACAAACGCAGTCCTTTCAAGCTCCGTCTCAATTGCAACCACAGCCTACGGCCGCGCCAATTCGACCTCAGCAGACGTCCTCGCAGATCGCACAGTCTTTCAATGTCGGGTCTACAGGTGCCGGGCCGTCAAACAGACGTGCCAGCAAGAGCTCGAGCAAAATCCCAAACATCCGGCTATCTTTCATAACTGCTACAGACCAGGCCAAATTTGAACAACTGTTTAAATCCGCGGTCGGCGACAGTCAAGCGTTGGACGGAGAAAAGGCCAGGGATCTGCTTCTGAGGTCTAAATTGCCTGGGAGTGACCTATCGCGAATATGGGTATTGTCAGACACTACCAAGTCCGGGCAACTGTTGTTTCCGGAATTCGCCTTGGCCATGTACCTGTGCAATCTGAGATTGACTGGCAAGGAGTTGCCTTCGTATCTTCCGGAGAAGATCAGGAACGAAGTTTCGAGCATGGTTGACATCATCTCCTTCGGTGTGCCAGATGACAAGCCGCTCCCGCCGCCTCGTACCAATGTGCCAGACTTCGACGCCCCTTTGAGGCAGAATGCCGTCTCCCCTCCTGCGCCGCAAGCACCTCAACCCAAACAGCCGTCAAACCAGCAGCTATTATCACAGCTTACTTCTCAGCCGACCGGCTTCTACAATCAAGCAACGGGCTTTCAACCTGGCTTACAACCACAGCCGACAGGGTTCCCCGGACAGGCACTGGGTATGCAGGCACAGCCGACTGGTTTCATGAACACCCCTCAGCCAACGGGGTATAGTGGTCCTCGGCCACCGCTCCCTCCGATGCCTACAGGCTTTGCGAGTAGCATGTCGCCACAGCAAACTGGCGCTCTTCAAGCCCAACCTACAGGTATACCCGGCCAATGGGGTTTCGTGAATACGCCCGCAGGAGGCTTGCCCAACATTGAAGCTCTGCAGCGACAATTGATGCCGCAGTCTGGTCGTGAGGGTGGTTATACAACTCAAGGCTTGTCTGGCAGCGCCAAGATTCCATGGGCAATCACTAAGGAGGAGAAGAAAATCTATGACCAGCTGTTCCGTGCCTGGGATGGACTGGGCAGAGGTTTCATCTCCGGCGACGTTGCGATTGAGATCATGGGCCAAAGTGGACTCGATCGGTCCGACCTGGAACGGATCTGGACTCTGTCAGACCCCAATAATAGGGGTCGCTTGAACATGGACGAATTTGCTGTTGCTATGCATCTCATTTACCGAAAGCTGAATGGCTATCCCGTTCCTGCTCGGCTGCCCCCTGAACTGATACCGCCGTCGACCCGCAACATCAATGAATCAATCAACACGGTCAAGTCGCTGCTTTCGCACGATGCTGAAGCAAGAAAATCATCAGGTGCATTCCTGCAACCCCAAAAGACAGGCATCAGCTACCTCAAAGATCACTCCTTCCGCAGCGCTTCCAGCTCCCCCGGCTTTGGTCGGAAAGACGCCACTGTCTTCCGGAACAATGACGATGACATTGGCTACCGTTCCAGTGCAAGACGCCGCATCGGAGCCGGTGGCCGAACCCCTTCCCCCGCCCAGTCGTCTGAAGTGTCCGAATCGTACGATGATATGACCCCTGACCAAATCCGAAAGAAGATCCGCGAGAAGAAGATTCTTTTGGAGGCTACCGATTTTGAAGACGAAAGGCAAGCAGAGGATGAGGACGTTTTGGACCGTAGGGACAGAAGAGAGGCAGAAGATTTGTTCCGCCAGATTCGTAATGTACAGGATGACATTGACACTCATCCCAATTCTGCTTTGGTTGGCTCAGATACCGGCGCCGAGAGAAGAGCCTTGCGCCGAGAGTTGCAACGATACCAAGACCGTCTACCTGCCTTGGCGTCGGATGTTCGCAAGGTTGAAAAGAGCATTGCTGAGGCAAGATTGCAGCTATTCCGTCTGAAAGACGCCAAAGCTCATCCGAACAGCGCATCGAATATTGTCGGAACTGGTCCAGGCGGTGCAGTAACAGAGGCTGATCGTATCAAAGCACGGGCGAGGGCCAGGATGCAAGCTCGAGCTGCGGAGTTGGCAGGACGACCGATTCCGGCATCTGATGACGAAGGCGCCGCACAGAGGCGTCTTGAACAGGAGACATCTAAGATCAAATCTGAGCAAGAGCGTCATGAATCTATGACCCGGGATGTTGAGGACAGCGTCAAGGACTTTGTTTCAAGCCTTGAGGATAGCCTGCGCGAGCAAGGCGGAACTGCATCGCAGGAGCACGAACGCAGGAGATGGGAGGAGGCCCTGGGTGTAGAGGACGAGATCAAGGAGCTCATTTACGATCTGCAGCGAAGCAGCAGGACTGCAAGAGTTCGCAAAGAGGAGTATGTCAATTATTCACATGAATTTCAAGCAGCAGACTAACATTTCCTAGGCAATCACGCCCTTCCCGACAATCCGAGTCCCAACATACTCGGGAAGAACCGAAATCCATAAATGGTGACTTGCCTTCTAGACCGGCGCCGTCGACTGCCTCGCCGTCATCCCCGGTGACGGCTGGCATGTCTCACCAGGACCGCATCGCATCAGCCAAGGAGAAGGCGCTGAGACGCATACAGGAAAGAATGGCGGCCGCTGGTCTCAAACCGGCTGGTGAGACGGGCGAGACGGCGCAACAACGACAGGAACGAGAGAAACAAGAAAGGGCAGAGCGGCTTCGTAAGGCCGAGGCCGAGGATGCCAAGCGCGAGGCAGAAAGACAACAACGGCTGGCTAATGAGGGAGTGGCACCTCCCAGTCCAAAGGCCGCAAAGAGACCACCCCCGCCACCCACCCGGAAGACCAGGCAAGATAGTGCTGATCATTCTGACCGAAAGGCGGAAGCGGCAGAGGCGACAGCTCGAGCGAAAGCCGAGGAGGAGGCGGCGGCACAGATTCGAGCAGAGCAAGAGGCCCAGCAGCATGAGCGTGAACAGCTTGAGTAAGTGAATTCTGATTAGTGGGGGCGTCAGAAACTAACAAGTGATTAGGGTACAAGCTAAGGAACAGGAAAACGAGCTTGAAAAAGAGCGCCAAGCTGCTCAAGAACGTCTGCGAGCCCTTGAGGAGCAGGTCAAGGCCGGCAAAATCAAGAAGCAGGAGGAGAAGGCTCGAAAGAAGGCAGCCGAAAAGGAAGCCAAGGAGAAGGAAGCCAAGCTTGCCGCTCAGAGAGCGGAGCTCGAAGCGGCCAGAGAGAGAGAACGACAATTGCAGCTGCAACTCGAACACTTGGGTGACTCTTCCTCGGACGACGATGAGGGTCCTGAACAAGTCACCCCTCAAGAGAGCACACCGGCAACGAGCCAAGTCCTGCCCAGTACGGTCTCATCTCCTCCGCCAGCGGCTCCTCCTGTGCCTTCCACGAGCAGCGGTCAGGAACCTACTCCTTTGTCCAGTCCGCCGGCAGAAGAATCGAGGAATCCTTATTTCAAGAAACGTACACAGTCATCGGAGAATGCCCCACCAGCCTTCTCACCACCGTCTGTCCCGCAAACTCAACCATTCTCGCCTCCGCAGCAGCCAGCAGCACCAGCAGTGCCGGTTGATCTACCTTCCACCAACCCGTTCCACCGAATGGCTCAACAAGAAGCCGCTAAGCCTCTGACTCCCAGCTTTACTGGGGCACAGTCTCGTCGTCGCCCAGAAGAGGATGAATGGTCCGCAGCTGGGTCGGACAACGACAACTCCAGTGACGAGGATGAGCCTCCTGCTGGGGGGTCCGCAAAACAACTTGCGTCGATCCTCTTCGGCACGATGGCGCCACCGAGACCTCTTTCCGCCATGGACAGCAAGCCTGCCACCCCGGTTCAGGATTCTGCTCCGGCTTCTGCATCCACTGAATCTGGTCCGCCACCTCCTCCACCAATGCCAACAGGTAGCGCGCCGTCAGCACCTCCTCCACCACCGCCTCCAATGCCTGATACAGGGGCACCAAGTGCGCCTCCTCCACCTCCGCCAATGCCTGGTTCTTCAGCCCCAAGCGCACCGCCTGCGGCACCACCGCCACCACCACCCGTGCCTGAGTCAGGAGCATTCAGCGCTCCTCCTCCACCTCCACCTTTTCCTGAGGTTGCCGCCGCACCAGGTGGCCCTCCTCCACCACCGCCAATGCCGGCGCCATCTAGTTCGGGGGCGCCCGGTATCGGAGCCTTATTGGGGGAAATTCAAAAGGGGAAGGGTCTACGACATGTGCAGACCAATGATCGTAGTCAAAGTTCGGTGGCGGGGAGGGTCTTGGGTTAAGCAATAGAGCATAAGGTTGAGTTACAGCATATCGTTTAGTAGGGACTATGCTGCAGAATATTGAATACCATTTCCTTTGGCTGCTGAATGATACAGCTCGTCTTTAACACGCTCGTGTCTACTATTGGCAGATAGAAGGTCGAGCATGGGGTGGTGCTTAGTAATATTATAAGGCTGCGTCGACGGCGCTTCACGTGATTTGGCGCTGCCGAGTCTAAGCCGTTTCGGGAACAAAGTAAATACAACTGGATGGGAGTACAACAACATTTGCTCCGCGGTTGCGCACGTCCAATGCAAACTCACCCACGCAGCGCAGATTTAATGAACGAGTATTCTACGACTTGACGAGAAGGAAAGCATTGGATGCCGTGAATAAGTCGTTTGGAGGCTTGAGCAGCGTGCGGGACAGTTAGCATCAACGCGAAACAATACACTGCCAGTGGGCAGACTTTCACGATGCCTCGTGTGGCAGGCCAATCTACCGGCGGTCGACCTAGTCGGCAAGCAGTGGTAATGAACATGGCGCGCGAGAAGAACAAGTCGTCGCCGGTGAAGTGAGTGGCCCAGCCTAATCCTGCGCGCGGAAAGTGAATTATTTGGATTTGCGACGAGGCGCTCCAAGGACGAGACGCATTTTCATCAGCTGAATTCCGAGCGCATTATGGCCATCGACCGAAGCTAACTTGTTTTGCTACCTTTCAGGCTCGCACTCAACGACGACCGAGGCGAAAAGGCAGCACGGCTACACTCGCGACAAGCCCTCCAGGAAATCCATATGAACGAAATACGCGCGGCGGCGAGCCCGGTGCGAAAAATGCATCCGCATCATCGGCGAAGATCGACGAATATGACGAGTAGGAGCAGCGCCGCAGGTAATGAGTCAGAATCATCGCCACGGACACCGCGGACATCGTCGGTCACAACAGGACAAGGTCACAAGAGACTACAATCACAATCACAGCGCAACAATATGGGAGGAGGACGGGACAGCGACATCGTGCCCGGAAGTACAGTACGGCCGAAATGCGTGCCAATCCTGGCCAATTTTGAAGAGTGGATGAAGATGGCCACGGACAACAAGATCAACGCGGCGAATTCGTGGAATTTCGCGCTCATCGATTACTTCCACGATATGAGTCTGTTGAAGGAGGGCGATGGGGTCAATTTCCAAAAGGCCAGCTGTACGCTCGACGGCTGTGTCAAGATCTACACTAGTCGAGTTGACAGTGTCGCTACGGAGACGGGCAGGTTGCTTAGCGGTCTAGCGGACGGCGCGGACGGCAAAAAGAAGAGGAACAAAGATGGTGACGGAGAGGAAGATGAAGAGGGCGATGAGGATGGTGAAGAAGGTGAAGGAGAAGATGGCGAAGGGAGAAAAAAGACCAAGAAAAAGCCCGCTAGGAGCCATGAGGCGACTCTGGCGCCTAGCTTTGCTTCGTTCCAAGGCAAAAAACTCGAACTTGAATTTGCGGTCGATCCGCTGTTTAAGAAGGCTTCGGCGGATTTTGACGAGGGCGGCGCTAAGGGCCTGTTACTCAACCACTTGTCCATCGATTCGGATGGCCGCATTGTCTTTGATAGCAGCGATGATGCGGGCAACGCGGCACTTTCGGGAGATAAATCGGATCACCATGGACAAGAACACGGCGATGAAAATACGGAACAACTCGAAGACGCGGCTATTAAAGCAGCCGCCGGCGCGGAAATTGAAGAAGAACCTGGCCAGGTGGGAACTGCTGATCAGGATGAAGGAGATATTGACCTCGGCGCCCTCGCTGCAAAGTTCTTTCCAGACCTCAGTGTTTTGGATTCCCAGGATATTTGTCCGTCGATGAAGACATTTACTCTCGGCGACCCGTCGGGAGACCTGAGCATTCCTTTCCTCAAAGCCCCTGACGACTGGCGTGGTGACAAGAAAGCGGCGGCAGCAACACCTCAGCATGCTGCGATCGGCTCCAACCTCAATCTGTGCGATCAGACGGGGATCTTCCTCGACGGAAGCAATGCTATGGGCTTCGATGACGATGATGATGACGACGACGGTGGTCTGCTTGGAGGGTTTGATGTCGCCGACAACGTTGGGTTCGGCGAAGGCGGTGAAGCGTGGGCCAAGGATGCCGCCATCGAGGCTCAGACCCGACTTGCTCGGGCTGACGGTGTTGATGTCGACGACAATCTGATTGAAGGAGACAACATTGCTGGTGGATATGCTTTGTCACTACAGCATAGATACCAGGAAGACGCGGAGCATGAATCGATCATGGCGTATTTCGACAAAGCGTTCAACTCGCGGGCCAAGGGCAAAACGGCGTTCATGACATTAGAGAACTGGCGGATGCAGAAGATCCAGAAAGCCCAACAGGGTGAAACGAGCGCCCCCACAAGACAGAGGAAGGAAAAGGAACCGTTTGAGATTGACTTCCTTGGACCCATGTCGGAATCCTTGAAGGAGTTGCTCGAGGCGCCTGCGGTTCTCAACTCGCAAATCAGCCTCCCTAAAGCGCAGTGGAGAACAAAGGGGCGCAATCTGCTCGACAAGGACGACGAGGTTGTCGATCCCAGAAAACTCATGCGATTGTGGACGAAACCAAAGTGTCGAGTTGGTCGGAGACGTCAAGGCGGCATGGGTATCATCGACGAAGGGTTTGGTGCGCGGAACCGGTTCGGCGCAATGCCCAATGCCAACAACAACGGTGGTGATGGTTATGATGAAGACGACACCGACGCCGACGGAAGGCAGGGCGACTATGATGCCAACTTTTTCGCGGATGACGATCAGATGCCTTTCTTTGATGGACCCTTGCCCATTGACGATGACGAAGATGATGGTCTGGGCGAGGAAGGCGGTGTTGATGACAATGCCCAGCCGTTCATGGATGCGAGAGAGATGCTGAGTCCACAGCCCGAAGGTCAGCAGCCTAATAATCTACTTGAGGGTCTTGACGGAGATGGAGGCGACGGTGGTGTCTTTGGCGATGGCGGCGTCGATGGGTCCCAACAGCAGCAGCAGCGGGACGGAGCCCAGATAACTGACGGGCAAATGCCGCCGCAGCAAACACAGAATGACCATCTCCTTCCCGGCAGTTTCGGCAGCCAGCTAGTCACCCAGGCCGGCCGACGGTTGAGACCAGAGTATGTCAATTACGCCAGGACCGCGAAGAAGGTCGATGTCCGCCGACTCAAAGAGAACATGTGGAAGGGCATGAGTCGGAAGTTGGAGAGCATCAATGTTTTTACGCGGCCGGAAACGTCCACTGTGGTTCACCAAGATAACAATGGAGATGATGTTGATATGATGGACGTCGATGGCGATGGCCAAGCCGAAGAAGCAGCAGCAGCGGCGGCAGCACAGAAACAAGAGGACAACGTTGGTGGTCTTGACCGTGATCTTCAAGCCCTCACGTTCACCGATGTCATCCACGACTTGAGATCCGTATACCCGGAACCACAGATGAAGGATATCAGTACATCCTACTGCTTCATCTGTCTCCTGCATCTGGCCAACGAAAAGGGCCTCGTGCTGCAAGGCGAGCTTGATGGTGACAAGGCCATGCAGGACATTCGGGTGTGGAAGGATCCTAGTGTCGGCGAAGAGTATGAGGGTGAATGAGTACTTTAGGCAAACGCTGTTTGTATTGGATTCTATTCTTGAGGTTTCTTGATGAAATTATATGAGCGGCTTTGCTTGGATTGTGATTGTTGGCTTTTTTGGGCTTTTGCATTTGGTACATGGCACTGCCAGTGGTTGACGGATGCCGCAGAACGAAAGGGACGGCAGTAGCTGCAGTGGTTATACGTATCATTGATTGATTGATTGATGGACTACCTTACCTTTAGTAGTGAGCGAATGAGTGAGTTGGTGTCTACTCTTCATGCGGTCTACAATTCGCAGGAGCAATAAATGCCCCAAAGACGGGAGTTCTTGGTGGTTGCCTACTACACTCGCATTCTCATTCTCGTTCGCGTTCAGCCTCTGGCTCTTGGCCGCGTGAAGTATAATCAGGCAAGGAGCTTGGAGTCAGAGTTGACTTAGGTGTTGTACTCCACTAGTACATACCCAGGTAATATATATCGCTCCGTATCTATACCCATAGAGTGCTCTAATGTCTTTTCTATGCATGCAGTGCGTCTTGTTGAGTTGGAACTCCTAGTAACCAAAAAGGTTGATATACACCTCGGCAACCCAAGTTAATTTCCATCGCCCGAAATTTGGGGGACAGCACTGATATCGGTCGGGCAACCTCTGTAGCCCTCGTCCTTTTGGCAGATCTTGTCAGGCGAGCATGGCACTGTAAGTTCTGGCGTAGAACCTGGCATTTGACCCCAAGAGATATGCGCTGGCTCTGGTGTACAGTATATGTCGGTCTATGTTATATCTTCTCTTCTCGCTTGGCCAAAACCCACATGCCTTCCGCTTCGGTCATGACCAAACCGTCTTTATCAACTATCTGGCCATGGGCCAGCAGTTTCCGTCCTTCTTTTGCTATCAACCACGTCCTGACCAGAACGTCGCTGGGCGTCGGTACCGGCGCACGATAGGTGATATTAAGATAGGCGGTAAACAGAGAATCCCGCGGACCGTTGACATTGCGACTGTGTAGCATCAGACATAGGCCGATCATCTCGTCAAGAATGGCACTGGCCATCCCGCCGTGAATCACATTGGGATGCCCATCCAACCCCGGCCGACTTAGCCTCAACAGCATTACACAGTCTGGCTTTTCGGGTACTTTTGTAACTGCTGATTGAGTATCTTTTCCCTTCAACTGTCCCCTAGGCACCTCGCGTGGGGATGGCCATACTTTTAACTGTAACGTGACCAGGTGCGGAATTGTGGAGGGGCTGTTGACGGTACGGGAGAAGAAGAAGTCTTCGCCGGATTCTTTGAGGACGCGGGAAAAGGTGGCAATCGGTTTGTATGCAGGGTCGTTTAAATATTTGTTGGTCCATTCGACTCCCGCAAAATATTTGCGAGACTCTTCGGGCACTCGGTTCTTCGCGAGGAAGTCGGAGATAAAGTCCATTTGTTCACCCATGGTGAATAAACAGTGGCCAGCGCAAAGTCAGGCGGTCACAAGTGGGTTGGACTGAGTGTATCGTCACCTGTTACACATTGTTTAGACTCACAAGCAGGTAGGCAGAAGGCAGCAAGTTTTATCTGGGATTTGATGGATGTTGTGCAATGTGTTTTGTATAACTCCAATTCCGCAATCTTGGGGACCGGACGCGAACCTCGGCAGAGCCCGAAGTCTGGCAAAGGTACCACTAGAGACGAGAAACAAGTATCGTCGCAGTAAACAGCGAGTGGTCAGTTGTCAAGGCGGATCTTCGGGTGGGTTTTGGAGGTGCTCAAAAGCCAAGGTTGCATGGTTTACGTGGATCTGGAGGTCGACCGGGTGCTGCCAGTGGCTACAAGAAGCAAAGAAGCTCCGGTCGCAGTAGCTCGTCCGTCCAGAACAGGCCGGTGGAGGATGCGATATCAAAGCGATTGGAGGGCGGCGTTAATGTGTTTCAAAGCCGGCGAATGCGCGGGCGAAGTTTGCGTTTGCTCCGCCTGTCACCGGCTGGTCGATGATAGCTTGTAGCTCACACCAGTTAGCGGAACGAGATAGTGAGAAGATGCAGTACGTGGCCGGCAACTCGGCGGAAGACCAATCGATGCAGTGCACGAGGCCCGGCGACGCACGCTTTTTTTCGTCTGTGAAGAGACGATAGAGGAAGAATAAAAAGCCACCAGAATCCCAGCCATCGACGACGGGGAAGTTAGCTCACTGCACCTCAACTACGCCTCTCGCTCCAACTGCGGTGAAGTTCACTACCATTCCTCGTCGACATAGCAACCGGGCTATTCGACCTCGACCTCGACCTCACCTTCGCTTCAAACGAGAACCAGCCTCCCATTACAAAGGTAGCTCCTACCCCGGCATTGACTCTGTGAGGTTCGTTCGAGCTACGCAGAGCAACTGTTTAACCCTCTCACCTGCCCACTTATCACTCCAGTCTCGCCACACCTCTGACTGCCACTGCTTGCACTCTGCTCTTTTCTTTCCTCTACTCACTGCCCATCGCACACGTCTTTTGCCCGTATCAGCTTTTCTCACCGATACATTGAGCATAATTGACACTGGTCATAGCCAGCACTCACACCTCTTCTACTTCCATCATGATGTCAAGATTCGTCCTCGCGGCTTCGGCCTTGGTTGCCCTGGTCCAGGCGCAAACCATCGAGACTTCCAGCGCTGCCTCCGTGGCGGCGTCGACCACCGTTTCGCAAGTCATGCCCCCGATTGCCACGGCATCCTTCAACCCAGCGAGCGTCGACACGACCACTGCATGTAAGCTAGAAACCACAGAAGAGCAGGAGGGAAGCAAGTACTGATGCGAGTATAGTCAACTGGTGCCATGCTCAACTGAACACTTGCCCTCAAATCTGCGGTGGTTCTGCGTCTCAAAACAAATGTGATCAGGTAGGTTGCATACAAGCCATGTTTCTCTGTGGCATACCGATTGACTTCTCTCTCCAGACCAGCTTCACCTACACCTGCGTCTGCGCCAACGGAACCGTGCCTGACTGCACAGCATTCACCGAGACCCTGCCTTTCTACATTTGTCAAGAGACCTATGTCCAATGTATTAACAACCATCCCAACGATGCTCAAGGACAGGCCACCTGTGCTTCGAACGAGCAATGTGGTACTCGCAATGCCACCGCCGAAGCCCTTGCGCAGACCTCCGCCGCTGCTTCGTCTTCTGCGGCTGCTACTAGCAGCGCAGCAGCCTCGTCCTCTGCTTCCGGCTCTGGTAGTGCCACCGCTGCCAGCAATTCCGCCTCTGCCACTCAAAGTGGTCTCGCTGCGCCCGGTTTGTCCCAGCAGATCTCCACCGGCGTCTTTGCCGCACTTTTGATGGCCGCCTTCAAGCTTTTCTTGTAGGCCCGCACTATTAGCGGAGCTTCGACTCACACGGTTAATATTGGACATACTTCTGCCTCACGAGAAAAAAAGAAAAGCTCGAAGGACAAAACACAACCAACACACAGATCAATTCTGGCGAAGAAAATTTCTACGCATTGACGGCATTGACCTGGTCTTGAATCACATGGTACTGGCACGGGAATGACGACTTTCACTGAGCAATGATTTATGGGAGTTTTCCAGCGATGCGCTATTGCTGTTGGGCAACAGCGCTTTCAATCCTTTAGCAGGCGCGTGGGTGCTGCATGGGCTCTGGAGGGCGTCTGCACAGAGGAGAGCGGATAGGTCGCTCGACCAAAGGTAATAATACGATTGCTGTCCTTAATGAATGGTAGAAAGAATTGTTCTTTTTTTTAGCGTTGCGGTCTGATCTGATCTCCACGGATTGACAAGATCTTCATCTTGTTCCTCGTGTTGTTCCCACTTTTATGATGTGCCACTGTGGGGATTGTGATGTGCATCTCGGATCCTTACTCAGCGCTGACTAACAGGCTGTCAGCCTCATTGTGGCGTATCGGTTGAAGTATGGCGGTGCTGCTTGCTATCACGTGCTTCACGTGATAGTCCTGGAGGGCCCGCCATGTCGCTTCCGTCGTTCCGACATCGATCCGAATGCCGCGTGCCAAAGCTCCTCCAGACCCCTCCCATGGTCTCTCCACTGGCTTGGGTCAGTCCCTCTCAATCTATCAAGGACACAAGCTATCATTCGTCCTGGAGCTTCTGTGGCTGGCAGAGTAACCCAACGAGGCATGGGCTCATGAAGCTTGTCGGTCACGCTACCTGGTTACCACGTACCTAGTACATCACAACCAACTTCCCTCAACTGTGTTTCTTCAAAACTACCACAAGCATTGCGAGTCAATCAACCCCGTTGGTGGACTTTTCCATTCCGGTGGATGCTGGAATTTCGTTTTTGAACTGGCCTATGACATATTACCCCGACAGAGTGGGAATCGTGAGAAATGAATCATAGCATTATTCGGCACGGCAAAAGACCTGCTTCCACGCTCTTCCGCTCGGCCGTGAAAGCAACAGCCGCCAGACCCAGCATTCGAAGAGGGGGTTTGACTGTTGGTGTTCCTTTCGTTGCTGCCCTGAACCATAAGCTTGGTACATCTCAACAGATATATACCACTGGTAAGTTGTTGCCGTCCCAGTCCTTGCCGGCCTAGATTCTCTGGACCGTGTACAAGTCCGTCACAGTTTTGCGTCGGTATAAGAGTGATTTTCGACTTTCTTACCAGCAGCGGGAAACCCAACAGGAGGAGCAATCCGTTCTTTTGCAACCGTCGTATCGTCTACCGTCCAGCAGAAGCCCACGACCGCCACCATGAGAGCTCTCAGGTACCACGGCGTCAAGGACCTTCGTGTCGACAATGATATCCCCGTGCCTGCGTGCGGGGAGCACCAGATCAAGATCAAGCGTTAGTAGTTACCCCTTACCGACCCGAGCCTGACGAAACAGATGTCTGTGCTGCTTTCTGTCGTGGAGTGGCCGGAAGCAAGATCGTGGGCTGATTGATAATGTGTCTTGTGTACAGCTGCGTTCTGTGGCATTTGTGGAACAGATTGTAAGTATTCCAGATTCCTCTTTCCTGTTCATTTTCCCCTTATCGTGAAGTTGGACAACTTCTGCCCCTATCGACTGGCAAGATTGGGACTGAGGCAGCTTCCGATTCCAAAAACCAATGCCCTGCCTGTTGATTGATCACTCCCCGGCGTCAGGAGAGGCTGGCTAGCTGTTTCGTTCCTGTATAGGATCAAGACTGGCTGCCTCGCAACGACTGCTGTGCACTCCGAACACAAAGGACAGGAGCGGCAAACCTACACTGCCCTGCCATACCGTCAAAACATGCCCAGTTATCAGAACATCCCCTTCCGTATCCTTCCGACATGACTTACCATTCTAATTGTTCTGTCACACTAACCAGCTGTATAGTGCACGAATACTCGTCTCCGACATTCATCCCGGCCAAGGACCATCCTCACCCCGTAACCGGTGAATCCATGCCCGTCACCATCGGCCACGAGTTCAGCGGCGAGGTGGTGGAGATTGGATCCAAGGCCAAGAACCCCAAGGGTCTCAAGGTCGGAGACAAAGTGGCCGTCCAACCGACCGTGGCCTGCTTCCACTGCGGCCCCTGCAACGAAGGCTATATCAACTGCTGTGACAGCGCCGGGTTCGTGGGACTCAGCGGTGGCGGCGGCGGAATGTCGGACTACGTCAGTGTTGACGAGCAGTTTGTCTTCCCGTTGCCTGAACACATCGGCCTCGACGTCGGCGCCCTGGTCGAACCGCTGGCCGTCGCATGGCACGGTGTCAACCAATACCCCGTCAAGGAAGGCACTTCGGCCATCGTGATGGGCGCGGGGCCGATCGGGCTGGGCGTCATTCAATGCCTCAAGGCCCGCGGCGCGTCGACCATTATCGTCGTCGAAATCGCAAAGGAGAGACAGAACTTTGCAAAGGAGTTTGGCGCCACTCACCTCATCGACCCCAGACATGAGGATGTCGTCAAGAAGGCCAAGGAGCTCACTGATGGTCAAGGGCCTCATTTGGCTTTGGACGCTGCAGGTGTGCCCGCGAGTTTGAAGACTGCCACTCTGGCTGTCAGGGCCAGAGGGACGGTGGTCAACTTGGCCATCTGGGAAAAAGAGGTAAGCAGAGCCGGAGCAAGAAACGATGGCGCAAAAAGTCATTGTGAGATACAGTAGCTAACAGCATTTTGCAAAACTAGGTCCCGTTCCAACCCAACAATTTGGTGTTTGGAGAGAAGAAATACGTCGGAGGTAAGTCGAAGTGTAGTTGTTTACATTCACATTGCGGTCTTTTGCTCTTGTCATGCTATGCTGCGCGCTCAAGTCGAACCTCACGTGCCTTACCGCCCGCCTACCCCGTGACAACTATACTGCCGTGCCAAAAAATAAGTGCACGCACCGGGAATCGAACCTGCGGCCTAGCCACAGAGCAAAAAAGAAATGCACGCACTACGACTCGAACCTAGGACCTGGCTACAGAGCAAAAAAGAAGTGCATCTACTGCAACTCGAACCTGGAACCCACGACATTTTGGTTCAAGAGCAAAAAACTCAGCCTGGTCGAAGCTCCGATACCCTGAGGTACAGGAGGTCCGATATATAGGCTTGAGAAAACCCCCGGTTGTTGGAATGGGTTTTTTTCGGTTCCGTCGTATGTCGATACTCGTCAGGTTGAACCCCTACCATAGGACGCCTCTCGACCGGTGAGGGACCATTGTGGGTAGGGAACCATCATCCAGGCCTCTGGAGTCTTCACTCTGCCGGGTCCCACCGGTAAGGTGTCGGGGAGTGCTTGACTGAAGAGTTCTGTCCGGTTCAGGGGTCTGCCTCAAGGATTCACGGCTTTGCCCAGATTCAAATTGTCTCATGGCTGGTGGCCACGTCCCTCACGCCCCGACTAGCCCAGGAGGCCAAGTCGACTTGGCCCAGCTGGGGTCGGAACCCGGGATTAGACATGAGAATTGTTGGGAGGAATTCTGGGGGTTGGACATATAGACTGTATTTTTTGCTTCACTATCGCCTTGGCGGGGTGACCACTTCACTGCCGGGGGCACTGTCACGGGGGGCATCGCAGGCACGGCGCGGCTTCACTGGACTGGACTGGACTTGACTCGCGTTTGCTTTGCTTTACTTTGCTTTGCTTGCACTGTCTGTTGCGTTCTACGGTTGAGCCACTCGTTGCTCTCTCCCTACATCCCGATTTGCTCTCTCCAGCATCAAGATACCGACTTCTCACTCCCAAACTTGCATTGCACTACAGAAGAAAACTCCTATGAACAAAAACTGACATGTTTGTCATCTAGTCCTCGGCTACGTCAAGGAAGATTTTGCCGGCGTCATTGGCGCCCTGGCCGACGGCAGCCTCAAGCCCGAAAAGATGATCACACGCAAGATCCACATTGACCGCGTCGTCGAGGACGGGTTCCGCGCCCTGATTGACGAAAAGGACAAGCATGTCAAGATCTTGGTGGATTGTCGGGCCTAGATGTTGACTTCACTTGACTTGGATTTCAAGGATACAGAATGAAAATCGTGAACAAGAAAAAAAGGAGGTGTGTGTCGCACTGATACTGGGTACTACTAGAGGATACTGCAGTATACCATGGTGGGATGGGGTGTGGTGTATATAGTTGAGACTTTTGAGTTGTGTATACGTCGTGTAGTCGACCGGAATCGGAACCGGAACCATATACAAAAACAGAAATCAATGATTGCGGTATCTGGTCGTCTCTACGTGGTGGTTATGTTGCCTGGTTCCCACTGCATTCAGATTCAAGATCAGGATCAGAGAGTTTCTGTAGACTTGAGTTTCCTCCTTCCCTTCAAGTTGTGGAGAGGATGATTAATGGAAGGAGCAAAATGGCAGGCCAGAGAAAGAAAAAGGATTGGGGGAGAATAGCTGGACTGAGAATAATAGCTGAGACACAAGACGAATCTATATTAGGGTTTTACAATCCAACTGCTAGTCATTATATTCAGGGCCCATGCTGCCAGTGTGCTGTACTGAGCCGAGGCGTGTTCGCCTTTTCGTCGCGAATCCTGATTCTGCTTCTGGTTTTACAGCTCGGATCTCAAGAGCCTTCCTTGCACCGAGCGCCCCTGGCCCCTGTTCCACGCCCCTGCCCTGCCACCCCGACATTGATACGGTACTCACTATCCGTACGATTTGAATTGCTTCCCGTTTATTTTGGTCAATGCCCGATACATCTCTCATTAGCACGATGCCGAACCAGGGGCCTTGCAACTCATTTTGTTCGTTCCTCTTCCTAAAAGTCGATAATCATATCCCTCTGCAACAAGCTGTATAACAATCAACCTTGATCTCGGTCATGTGGTATGCCCTCGTATATATATCCCCCTCCCATTTTCATATCCATTTCCATCTCCAGTGTCCCCTTTCTTATCTGACTTACGCATCCGTGTTTCCCTCCTAGTCCGCGAAGCCTGCTTCAAAGTAGGCACCTTGTTCGCTCGAGCAAAGGATATAGTGCGGGTTCCGGCTCGCTCTTGAGATGGCTTCTTCTTCTTCTTCTTCTCCTTCCCCCTCTTCTGCCCGTCCTCGTCCGCATCCTCGTCTTCTTCAGACGTGGTTTCTGGCACTGGCACAAGAATGTCTTTGACGGAAACCACACTAGTAGTAGGAGGGGCAGTATAGGCGGGATAGGCAGCAGAAGCTGTATTAGTGGTGGTGGCAGCAGTGGCACCAGTAAAACTACCGACCGTCTTCATATTCTTGTCAATGCCTCTGAGTGTTGTGAAAGTAGGTGATGGCATGCTTTTGCTTTTGTGCTTGCGCTTCCGTGACTGGTCTGGAATGGGCCGTGGCTGCGGCTTCGGCTTCGGCTTCGACTCTGACTGATGAGACTGTAACTTTGTCCCTGCTGGTCCTGGCACTGGTTCCGCCTCCGGTTCCGGGTTCATGAGCTGGTGGAGGGTCAAATGCGATGTCAACACAAGGGGTTTGCATGGCGCCGGTGCTGATGCTGGTGCAGGGGTCGTTATCCCTACCGGTGTCGGTGGTGTTGGCAATGCCGTTGTCGTCGGCGTGGATGTTGTTGCTGCGGTCCGAGTCGGAGGTCCCATTGATGAGGACGTCGTGTCCGTTCCTGAACCAGATGCACGTGTCGTGTCCGGACCTCCTAGACCAGAAGCCGAAGCTGCATCATCGCCTGAATCATCCACAACAGCCAGATCGCTGGGGAGCGGTTCGTAAGCATTATAATGATCCACCGAGAGTTGAAAGTCGAACAGATACAAGTCCGCCAACAACGACGTGTCTGGATGAAACCGTTCATCAAGTGCGTGAGCAGTGAAATGACTCTTGGTTCGGTAGAACATATATTCGATGCGGGCTCGATGCCCGGCTTCGAAGGCGGCGTTGCTCACACCGAGCTGGGCAATGGCAAATCGTCGTTCATGGGCGGACTCGAGCATGCGAACGTTCATGCTGTCGTCTAGCGGAGAGGGACCTCCTTTGTCGACATAGTGCGACAAATTGTGCTCGTTGAGCTCGATCCGCCAATCGGGGCAGACCTCGCTGCGACACAATCAGATCCGGTGTCAATCGTAACGGGGAAAAGACGAAGCATAAACGAAATGACCTTTATCTCACTCACCTCGAGCTTAACGACGACCATGGGATCATAATTCTCCCGAGAGTAATTGAGTTTGATCAAAGCCCACGACACCCGGTGTCATTGGCAGGTCATCGTCGTCTGGGTCAAGTTCAACTTCCAACGGGCAGAAGAAATCCCAGACCCGAATGAAAAATCTCAAATCGATGAGAGCGTCAGGCCCACATCTATATAGGTTCTGATTGCGACAGGCATATGTACAATTCTGCCTCCGTGCACGGCCACCGAGGATTGAATTGGTGTAGTTCGGAAGAAAAATGGTCTTCGTCTGGACCAAATCACGGCGGGATCCTGGTCAGCCCTATAACTCGTGCGGAAGAGACGAGACAAGCAAAGGCTTCGGGCTTCAGCTGAAAAGCATCAAAATTGGGAGACAACACTGCGGATGAGTTCAGCTGTATGGCACAGTTCTTGCCGTCCACGGAGAACCCCCGGTTGTTTGGCCTATTTTGGAGGATCGCTTGGGTGATCAGCTCGGTAAACTTGATCGTGATATCTCTGGGTTGGAGGGGATTGGATAGACCTCAGCCGCCACGCAGACGTTCAAGGACAAGGGCGGTAGCGGATCGGACAGAGAACAAGCCGACGTCGTTTGTGGGACCGGGGAGACCGGGTGCGTGGTTTGACGTGCCTGTGTCGGCGGAGGAAGGACAGCGGGATGGGTTGTATGTGACACTCTGAAGCTCAACCATGGGATGGGGCCAGCCGGGAGACAGAAGGATGACAGACGTCAAATCGGGGGAGGGCTGATTTGAATCCGACAGCTTTCAAAGACCGTTAACAGGAGGACAGAACGAGGGGGTAGAACTTGCGTCAGAAGACCATTCGGTTGCAAGAAAAGGGCCAGAAGGTTGTTAACATATGGCCGGAAGGGGTGGGCTGTGTGCTGTCCACCAGCAAGACTAGTAGTAGAACAATGCTGATCCCGTCCGATCCGCCAGAATGTGAGACAAGAGAGCTAAAGACTCTGTGTCAACATCAATTCGAAAGAGTGTCGACCTGCAGCGCCGGATCCAACCTGAGAAGCAGTCAGAGCTGACAGGAGGAATGACACTGCAGGGGGGAAGGACTGAGGCATGCGAGCGCCAGCGCCAGGGGAAGGCGGAAGACCAGGGTGGTCGACGTAGAATGGCCAGCAGGCTATGATTCGATGGACTGAAGGTGCTCATGCACACAGACGACGACAGATGATAGGACGAGGGTGTCTAAAGGGCCAGTCAGGACACGACTTGTGTTCGATGGCTTGGATCAATAAGCGGATCGACCTTGCCAGCGGGATGCCATCGCATGGAGTTCATCTCCAGGGTGTCCAGATGGAGCCTGTTGCAGCGCCGGCGAGAGAATTGGCTTTGTTAGTTTGCGGTGATCTTCCATTGACACCCGGGGCAGCTTGGTCTTATTATTAGCGCCTCGACATTGACCAGTGCGAGAGGTTTCTAATAGACCAGTGAACGACACGCGGGGAGGCAGGGGCAACAGGGGGCGAGCGAGAGCGATGGCGATGGCGATGGCGACGCTGAGTTGATGATCTAGCCTTCAACCAGGATAGACGCCCACACTAAACCAACAGGCTGCAACACCATTCCAACTCCAAGGTCTGGGGGCAGACAGCGGCTGGCTCGGACGGCACAGGCCGGCGGGGGCTTGGAGTTCGGTAACGTATTGAGTTTCTAGCAGCACGGCCGTACCAGTTAGTCGTGACTTCGAATGCAGATGCTGATATGGTGAAGGTCCGGACGCTTGGATTCGAGGTGTGGAGTGGAATACCTACAGTGGGCAACGACCAGCCTAGACGGACGCTGTCGGCCGCTTCCTAAGGCTCATATGAGCGTCACATACAGTAATGTGCTTCGTATCGTGGATGAGCCTCGTACAGACAGGCATTTAGTTCAGCCTCAGGCGGCGGGAAGAGCCTAGAGAGCCCTGTTATTGCAAGTTGCAGCGAGCGCAGGAGATTGCGTACCAGGCCTGAGGCTTCTCTGGCAATGACCTGCACTGGCAGGAGCATATGATGATGGGCAAGATACAGGCATTAGCGAAGAACTGTTTGTCTCTTCTGTCGTTTTCGTTCATCTCAAGTCTAGTCTCTGCCACAGAATGCAAATACAACCCTGCCAGTGTACACGCCTTCGTCTGCTCTAATCCAGCTGAAAACGTCAAAAGTGCGCATCTATCGCCATTCGGTTATGCAAGCCCAAGGCTGCTGCAGTACCGAAGAAGCTGTGCCACACGGGGAAGAACAGACGAGCCGCCCAGACAAGGACACGCGCAGACGAGCCGGGGTTCTCTCACCAAAGGTCCCTTCGCCTGCGAGGGACTACCTATGTATGTTGTCTTGTGTAACACTGCGTCAAAGCGAGTCGACCAGGGGCATTGCAGAAACACTACATGCATACAGCATACACTGGCAACGCGAAGTACTAGAACACCACCACACCACCACACCACCCACCACTCACTCCTACTAGTACTGCATCACTCCCCTGACATGATGCAGAGCCGGCATATACTGTACATGAGTGATCGAAGGGCTGATCAGGCTTGCAGTGCGTCCGTCGCCATCCACCCACGCTGCCGACAAAAACCATCCCTTACTTCGGCACTGCATCGTACCATTAAAATCAATCAGTAGTCTAAGGTATCAGCTGTGCAAGGTCCGTCTGCACCGAGTGCATACTGTACGTCAAATGACTGTAGGTACGAGGTACCTCGATAGACACCTGCATTCAGCTGAGAGGTGCCCAAGTCGAGTTGTTTCGTTTCATTCCGCCACGGGCACGATGAAACTGGCTTCGGACAAGCCTGCCTCATCCTCTAATCGAATACATTCTGGCCTCTAGCATACTTGACGCCAATCATTCAATCTCGTAACTTCATATCCATTCATGGTACCAAGGCACACCCACCATCAAAGTAGGGCAGTGCGGCTAGGCTTTTGCACGCTTTGTACCTTGGCAACGGTACATCAGGCATGAGGTGAAGAGCTGGAATATACAGTCATCAAGAGCAGAGGCCATATCCTACTGTACTCTCAAGCCTGTTGCCGTGCCACAGAATTGCAGCCTGAACACAATCATCGCTTTCGTGGACTGCCCGTGCCTTCACTGATCACATCGTCGTACTCGTCTTCCTCCTCGATCAACGCCGGAGTTCGTCGCTCATTCCTCCGTTTTGGCCGCCGTCTTCTGGCACTCGAGATATTACTGGCTGAATCGTCTGGTTCGATCTCACTGTATCCGTCCCACTCGCCTAGACCATCATCCGTTCCTGCATCCCATGGCTTTCCAACTCCCTCGCCGTTCCCGCCTGCACCGTCAGCAAAATTTGGATAGATCCCACTAGCCGGTGTACCCATCCGCACTTCAACTCCCCCGCCCAGATTGCCACGTCGTCGTTGCGCGGCCGCAGCCAGACCAGCAGCCCGTTCACGTAGTGCCCGACGGACCATCTCCGCTTTGTTGTGCAAGGCCTCGAATGCATCTTCGAGCGCCTCCATCCCGGCATAGATGTCGCGTTCCACCTCGGCCAGAGTGGCAAGCTCGGTTTCTTCGTCGAATGCTATGGGAGCGCCATATTGTGCGGTTGCGGCGGGTGGCGGAGCATAGCTGTGGCTTCCTTGTGGTGACCGGTAGCCGTTGGAGTCTGACCCTCCCGTTGGCGCTCCACCAGAGTGTCCGGGTGTGGTCCCTCTTGTGGGAGGCCGGTGTGGTGTCGGTCCTCTCGAAGGAGTATTCACCTCAGGGACCATAGGTACCTCTTCGGCTCCACTCCGTAAGAACCCGTCAAATCGACCGGAAGTCAATATGTCCCACTCGTCGTTGGAGATGGCGGCCAGCGTGGCTAGCGCATTGTGCAGTGTAGGGTTATTGAGTAGAAACAATGCAGTTTCCGAGTCTCGCGGTGCCACACCCAGTCGATACAACCGTTGAATCGCTAGAGATGCCGTGACAATGTGCTCTGGTCGAATTCGCGGGCCAGGTGTTGGTGTTGGTGTCGGCTGGGGAACTCGAAGACCTGCACCATTCTGTGTCGGTGCTTGCGGCGTCGGGGCCCGGCGAGGCGGCTCTATCGATCGGTCCACGATACCCAACAAACCTTTGAAAACAGGTCTTTGCTCCGCAGGAAGATGCGTGAGGATGGCGAACGTGAGTGTCTCATCATCTACTTCTTCTGGTGGAGAACTCGGGCTGTCAGTTTGCCGGTTCAGCCACTTGTCGACGCTTTGTTTGGTCTTGCGCGATTGTCGAATATAATGTTCTCGGTATTCCTCAGGCACGTCAATGTCAAGCTTCTGCATGGGCACATGCAGTTCGAGCGAGATTCCCAATCCAACCGGAGACTGTGTAAATGCAAACGGAGGCCATGGAGGGAGGTCTTTGCGTCCAGACACCAGTTCCAGAACCTCACCCCAGCTCACACCTCGTACATCATGCGAGTGGTCGTACTCACACATGGGACACTGGCAGGCTTCGGAGGAAATATCACGCGCAAAGACCGCCTCAAGCCTGTCAAGCAATCGACGGGCCACAGATCGGTATCCTGTGGCCACAGCAAGAGACCCATTCTTGGACATGACCTTCTCGTAGTCATCAAGCAAAGCAGTATATGGTTCAAACAGGTTTGCTACCACAACTGGCGGTTGATTCATAGATTGAGCTTGTTGGACTGCCATGGGTTTGCCAGCCAGCAATAGTTTCTTCGGGACCGGTTGATTTAAGCCACCGTGCTGAAGCAAATAATCGACCTTTGGAACGGTAGCAGGCATAGGAGGCGGTGGAGGAGGCGGTGGTCCTGGCGTGGCCGAGCCATAGCCTGGTGTCGCGGATAATACCGATGATCCTCCTTCAACATGCACCTTGAATGGCGTAGTCCCACGCGACGGGGGCCGTCCCCCAGGAGCACCATATTGATGTGCATCTGGGGTTTGCGCCGCCGCTGGTGGTGCCTTTGAGCCTGGTCGTTGCATGCTTGGTTGTTCGGGGGCTATGGACGTGGCATCCGAACTCACATTTGTAACTGATTCGCTGATGCTCGTTGCCGTGGCCGGTGACTCCATTCTGGTGGGCTGGCTGACAGACCTCTGAGGAACGGTGTCATGCACTGTCATTGTCGTTTTCAGTGGAGAGTCTGCTGCATCTCGATGTTTCCTTCTCGGGGAGGCGTCAGGTCCTAGCTCAGATGTACTTCGTAGATGGCCATTAGATCTCGACGAGTGTGGCCGTAGTTTCGCCCCGATCTTCGAATCTTTGCCACTCTTTGAAGCCTTCTCTTCTGGTATCATCTCTACCGACACTGGTTTACCAGAGTTAGGCTTCCACTTCCCAAATCCGGAGTTCTTGTCGGTAAGAGGCGGGCTAGGAGGAGCATTGTTGGAGGTAGCAGTCTGCTTTGTGGAGGACAGCCTATCCTTAGACCCATTCAGATCCGTTGTGGGCGGAGTGTAGACATTCAGGCTAGGTCGGGCCGGCCCTCCCACCGCTTCACGGCTGTGTTCTTTGGAGAAGGACGGATATGGCAGACTAGACTTGGAATCGGATTTGAGTGGTGCATCTTCAACTTTTCCAGGCATCGAGGCCCGTCTCTGACTGTCTGCAGGCGAAAGGGAGGTTCTGGAGGACGTCTTCTCCTTCGTAGATACTTTGCGGTGCGACCGATGTCTTTCACGATCTTTATCTCGGTCTTTATCTCGGTCTTTGTCCTTGCGATCTCTTTCTGACCTTTCCAGCCTTGAAGATTCCTTTTTCTGCCGCCGCCGTTCGGCGCTGCTATCTCGAACTTTGAAAGGCATCTCGACCGGGGGTTTGCATGATGCGACCCTTGAGATGGGATTTCTCAAGGCGCTTAGAACGTCGGGATCATTTGGTGTGGCAGTCGGGGGGTGGAGAGAGCGGTAAGGTACCAAGGGCGCTTAGCAGACGCAGTGGCACAGTAGTTGGAGGGAGCGGAGGCTTTTCATGGACCACTTTTTACCAGTGGGTGACTTGCAAACGAACAGTGAAGAAGGGAAGCAGAGATTGTTGTGTGTCACGCTTCAAGGTGTTTGGGTAACTGATGGTTGGTTCAAGTAGTCGTGGTCGTTCAGTGGCTTGAATCCATCCAGACGAGAATGATGTCGTTGGCGCAGTTTGTGGGTTTTTCGGGTGGCAGGGAATTTGCTAATGCCAGCATTTGTCTGCCATCATGCCATCAGCTAACAAGCCAAGCTCACGACTTGCAGATCTGCGAAATGATTGCATTGACGCTGGGGAAATGTTCTACAATATGTAGCTATTTAGAGCATGCCCTCAGTATACACAACACCGTCCATCCGCCTGCTTGGTCAATGCTTCTCCCGCAAAGCCCAAGATTGCCCCCACCGACCCGGTCTGATTCTCCAGTCACGAAGCGCCCGCAGCTCCGAGAGTATATTCCAACCTCATCTCACAGTCTGCCACGTCAACTGCTCTGCTGATGACTGTATCCATACATGATTGACCTCTTGTGCCCAAACTTTGCTTTCCCGCTAGATGCCGCGAAGCCAGTAGGATGGCTCTTGCAGTGGTAGTGATTGGGATCACGGTGCCCGGCGTAGGCTGGTGATAGACTCGGTCTGTGACAAGTGAGCTATGGTCATCCCTTCTATGCTTGACCGAAACCTTCGTATGGCTTGCAGTGGTGTATAACCCACTCTCCGCTTGGGCTTGTTCCCATTGATGGCACATCGGATGGTAGACGGACGAGGCTTCATGCGGGTCCGGACAGATGTCACAGTCTTCAGCACCCTACGAATGAGATCCTAGACGAACAAAAAGAGAAAGCAAGTAACCTTATCAGTGAGACCAATACATGGTTATAATTAAAAAACCTCTAACCCTCCCTCCTACGCAGCTCTTGTTCAATTAACAGACACTGCTAAACAACCAGGAACCTTTTGGCAAATTTGTGAAAAAAACAAAAACAAGAACATCCCTCTACCGTAACACCGACCCCCCCCTTAATACCCCGAAGGGGGAGCAGGTAGAGGGATGAAACCAGATGGAAGATCCGGTTTTTAATGAGGGGTGGTGGTTCGTGAGATGAAATCTCAGCCTTCCATTCTACCGTCCCAGCCTCGACGCAAGCAAGGCTTGAGCGTCATGAGCTGGAGACGATACCAGGAAGGCCGGACGTATGTCAATCACTATGGCATCGTGATTTCATTACGGATGAGGCTAAGAACGGGTTGAAGAGGCAGGTCTAGGGCGTGCGGAATGGACTGGTACGCCCTTCCAATGCAGTGTGGTATCCGTGTCAAGTTCTGTTCGTTTATATGGTGCTAAGGAGCTACATGCAACGTCTCATGTGCCCAACGAGAAACAGATATGGAAACACAATGAACAAAGTCAACAACGAGGAAGCACCTGTAAGGGCAATCGAACAAGGGTTGAAGCGACCATGCATTCCTGACTAAAACAGTCATGGGTAGCGCTAGAGCTCAAGCAAGGTATCATTGTTTCTGGCCAGGCCATGGTCCCAGACCTCCGCCTCCAAGCTCGAAAGCTTTGGCTGCTTTCAGCACCCCAAGGTCATCCCATCTCTTGCCGATGATTTGCATTCCCACCGGAAGCATTCCTTTGCCGGTCCGCGAAGGAGCCCAACCGCAAGGCACATTGAGCGCAGGATGTCCTGAAGCATTGAAAGGAGCGGTGTTATTTGTTGCGCCCACTGCCAGCTTGATTTTGTCCATGACAGTGCTTCCACCTTCAGATTCCGGTCGGAGGTCGGGATGCGGCAAAGCCACCGTCGGCGTAGTCGGCGTGATAAGAACGTCGTACTCCTCGAGAGCCTTGTCATATGCTGCTCTCAACTGCAACACATGTCGATGAGCCTTGGCCTGGACCTCCGGGCCAAACTTTTCTTTGAGGAATGTTTGACAGAATATAATGTTGATGACTGCAGGATTCGCGGTGGTCAAGAGGTCATACATTTCCTGGTCTGGGGGCCATCTCAGAGACAGATGCGGCATGTTGTGGTTCAGCACGTCCGGGGTTCTTCCGCCAATGGCCAATTCCGCCATATGAGTCCTTGTAGCGGCGGTCCAGATGGCAGCTCCTAGAAGGTGCACTGGCAATGAAATTTCGGACACCGTTGCCCCACTAGCTTCGAAATGCTTGAATGCAGTCGATCGTACTGTTTCTGCAACTTCCGCTTGGGTCCCAGGTGAAGTGAGAGATTCTTTGATGATGCCAACTTTGAGGCCCTTGCCAGGATTCTCCGCTGACGAAAGGCCTTTGGCATAATCAACGACGTTCTGCCTAAGCGGCGACTCCGGGGACATTCTCGGGTCGAGTCCATCATAGCCGGCAATCACCGTGAGCAACGTGGCTATGTCCTCCAACTTCCGCGCCATGGGCCCGGTATAGTCGATCATAGGATGGAGTCCAGCAATGCCAGTGTATGGGACAAGTCCATGAGTCGGCTTAAGACCGTAGATCCCGCAATACGCAGATGGCAGTCGAATGCTTCCAGCTTGGTCGCCGCCCATTGCGAGATCAACGTCCTCACCAGCTTCGTCTAAGCCTGGCACACCCGCTGCCCGAGCGTTGCCCAGGCCAACAAGACAGGCTCCTCCGCTTGTGCTGCCGCCGGCGTTGTGGTCGCGGAGCCATGGATTGTGAACGGGCCCATTCGCAGATGTGTACGACATAGGAGTCAACGAGTAGTTTTCGCAAGTAGAGGTGCCGACAATGGTGATGCCTGCTTCCAAAAGTCGTCGAATAATACTCGCATCAATGCGTGCAATAGGATATTTTCCGTCCTTGGAGATAAACTGAGGGAATGTGCCACAAGTGTGTGGCAAGCCGCCGACTGACATGTTATCCTTTATCACAATTTTGCGGCCTTTCAGGACATCTGAGAGCGGCTTTTCGGCCACGAGAGAGGCTTGATGACTCCATGCATTGTGGCTGTTGTTTTGGGACTTCCAATATTGTCTCCCGCCCACCGTCGGAACTGGCTCAAGACGTGGATCAATGTAGTCGGGCAGAATATGGACACTAGATGCTGTCATGTCTGCGGACTGTAAGACGAGAAGATAGGCATCTTCTTCTGCCTTGGACGAGATCTTGATGTTATTTTTGGCGGCGACATCATGGAGGACGTCGAGGGTAACACTCGACCTTGAACATGGTCAACACAGGACACATGCTGGACTGACGGTGGAAGGACTTACTGCTGCCCGTCGGCCAACGCTACAATGGACATGATGACTCTCAGCCTTCTCCCAGATAGTCTTGCTCAAAGGAAGAAAAGGGATGGGACTGCTGGAAAGGGTTGAAGCATTAAGGTGTTGGAGACATTACCGCTACACACGGGCATGTCCGAAGTCACAGCGTTGTTCTCCATCTACCCCATTTGAGTCTTGTATAGGACGCACTGGGTGCGTCGGGTACCATACAATAACGAGGATGGCATCTTATGAAGGCCTGGATTCTTACATTCTTCGTCCGAAGTGAAGGTTCGGCTGGAATTTCAAGCAGTCAATGGATCGTCCGAGGCTTTCGAGACTGATATTTCGAAACTTCAACTTTCAGCCCCTGCTGGTATATTCTCCAACCAGTTCCACTCCACGAGGACTCTGCCGAGGTCGACGTCCGCCAGCGTAGCAAATGTGTTGACTGTGACATCGATGTCTTTGGGCTTACAACCAGTGCACCTGTCTACCACCGTCAAATCCACGCTCTTGTTGTCCCGGCGCGCCCTGATCTTCTTCCCACATAGAGGGTTGCTGTTCGGGTCCCTGCCCGTGCTCACAGCATCAAACACGATATGTGATATCGCGACAATCTTGTCCTTATTACTGGAAGTCACACCGCATGCGCCCAGGGCGGGCTCATAGTAGGTCAGGTCTCCGGTGTAGGGGCCGCCATGTCCGGAGGGCAGGGGAAGGTTTTGGGTGCTCTTGCGCGTCGACAGCCCAGCTGCAAGGCCAATGATCAGAGCAATGACCGCCAGTGTAACTGCAATGGCTATGATGCGAGTTCGTCGCGGGAGTTGTCTCCATCGGTCCACAACATTCAATCGCTTGACGGGAGTAGTAGGTGGTGGATGCGCAGGCACAGGTTTGCGTCGTATGGTCGCAGTTCTGGCGGCGCCCAATGCTTGTTCCTCTTGTTCTCCCATGTCTGCGCGCTTCAATGAGGATCGTCGCACCCGGTAACTTCGTGTTGCTTAGAAGACGCTACTTGTCTGGCTAGGATCCGGCAGGCCCGCGGATGTCCTTGAGAGATGAGGTGAGGCTGTTAGGTTCGCATTCGCATATTCTACATTTTACCAGTCAGTATAGCGCAAAGCCGGCGGTAGAACCGCTCGCTTCCGCGAGTAGCATGAAGATTTCATTTGCGCCCTGGAGGGAGATTGAACGCAGGGAGTTGCATGCTCCGAGTCCCTCGCTTACCGTGGGCACATTGTGATTGGCTGTATCTCCCATCCCTGGCCTCATCTCGAACAGGAGGGGGCACCAGGGGGGTTCGTCGCATCGAGAAACTTGAATGACCGACTCAAACAGATATGGTTCTCTTCAGGACACTTCTCGACGAACCTGCAATGGCCGTGACAGAAGCCTGCCATGAGGTCGTCGGGCGCCGGCTACAGCAGACGGGTATGGTTAATTGACCCTCCAGGTGCAAGCTGGTAGTCGCATGGAGCCCTGTGTGGACAGTGAATTGTAGCGGCGGCCTTTGAGAACCTAGCCGTGTATATGATTTAACCTCAACCTTTAAGAAACGACTCTTTGTATTCCCAGCAGTCAAGCTGAACCACTGCAACCCAAGCAATGATGTCTCGGGTATAGACACTGCGACACTGACAGCCCGTCTACTTTTAATCTCGGACGCGTTCAACGCGTCGACAGTCGGAAATGACCTCATCGACATCAGCGCAAGAACCACCACTTGATATTGGAATCGATCTTCAAGATCATAATGCCGGCACCTGGCTCTCTCCGCCTGCTTCACCGTTCTCCGATGCAGAACTGCCTGTCATTTGTACCGATGACTTGGGCATGATCGCGGACGATGAGGCTTTTGCTGGAACAGACTTCAATCGGTCGCCTGCTGCAGCGGGAGGAAAGGCGGATGATGGAAACAAGAGAAAGTCTACAACGACGCGACGAAAAATCACCTATGGTTCGAAGCATTTCGTTAAGCAAGATCTGAAGGACGAGGCTGGTGTTTCTTCATCGCCAGCGCGGAATCGGCGGAGGGCAAATCCTGCTCAACAGGGTATCCGACGAAGGAGCAAAAGGTCCGCAAAGGGGGAAGAGGGCTATGGAGAGGATGATGGAAAAGAAGCAGAAGGACAAGGCAATCATGCGCATACCAAGCGACCAGTACGGCAGCAGCAACACGATGTTGATCAAGCAGCTACGCCTACAAATCTCGCCACACCACCCGTCACGCCAGCTCGTTCTCTTCCGCGGATCTATTACGGACTAAACGTCGACGACCTCTCTTCGGACTCCAGCCTTACGGATGTCCCTGACGACATCGGGCCAGACCCATTTTCTGCAGAAGACGATTCTGATCAGACAGCACCCTCGACAGTCCAAGCAGTCAAAGTCTCGCGCAACAAAAATCTCTCGCGCCGGCCAACTAAATCGCCATACTTTCCACACCCGCATAAACACAGGCCGACGTTCCTCTCGACATTACCCTTCCCACCATTGTCTCACGACACCTTTGGTCTAATGCAAGAACGGCTGTCCCATGACCCGTTCCGTCTACTTATCGCCACGATCTTCTTGAACAAAACTCCCGGCGAGCGCGCCATGCCCGTCTTCTACCAGCTGATGACCAAGTACCCGACTCCCAAGGCTCTTGCAGAAGCAACCGTGGCCGACATTACTCCAATCATTTACGGCCTTGGCTTTCAAAACCAGCGAGCGAGGAAATGCGTGGCCATGGCCAAGGCGTGGCTTGCGAACCCACCGCAGCGTGGCAAGCGGTATAGAAAACTCAACTACCCACGCAAAGGCGACGGCAAAGATGTACGGGAAGATGAAGTGCTCGACGACGATGAACATGACCAACGTGTGGCATGGGAGATTTCCCATTTACCTGGCCTGGGTCCATATTCGCATGACAGCTGGCGCATCTTTTGCCGAGACGAACTGAGGGGCGTCCAAGCGAAAAAGCAAGACCAAGACATAGGCAGAGACGCACAAAAATCAAGTCAAGTGCTAGCTAAGGCTGAACGGGTGGACAAGGAAGACGGCCAGGCTGGTGCTAATCCAGATCCAGCCTCTGCCGTGAGTGGGACAGCGGAGAAAGCGACGACTCGCAGTGCCGAAACCGGAGCTGAAGATGCTGTTGGAGGTAAAGATGTACATGAGGGTTCAATTGAAGATGCAGCTTCAGATGCACCTTTCGAGCCTGAATGGAAACGAGTCGTGCCCCTCGACAAAGAACTCCGCGCATACCTCACGTGGATGTGGTTGAAAGAAGGATGGGTCTGGAACAAGGAAACCGGGCAACGAACCAAGGCCCCAGAAGAGCTGCTTGCCAAAGCACGTGGCGGAGGCGTCATCGTCGAAGAGAGGGACTCGCACCATTTGGCAGTGAAAAAGGTCGATCTTGCCGAGGTGAGTGACCTGCAGAACGAGCGTCAAGTTGAGAGGACTGCTGGTGATTATCTCCCGGCGAACCTGAACATTCAAGCAACAACTTGAAGGGTGAAAAAGGTGAGCGTCTAAAATGAGAACTGGATGACGCTTCCTATACCATCAAGCCGCCGGCCAGCCCGCCAATATTGTTTGCCTCGGCTGGAAATGGGGGATTCAAGTGCTGGTATGGGATCAACCGTTCATGTTTTGATCCAGCGTGGAGTCGTGAAGCAGGCTCGGGGACGATCACCTCACCCTGGCAAGGGTACAATAGGTCAGGGATTTTGGCCCCAGAGCAGGGAAACAATTTAACTAGGAGGTGGTATGACCGTATGGCCTTGGCCACGCTTGATGAAGATGCGAGCAATTGACCCTGGCTTGTGTACAACCACACTGCCACTGTACAGTTGTGTACATGATCTGTATTAGCGTGTTTCTATATGGTTCTTTGGGTAGTACTGTAAATAGAAGTCGGACGGTGCGGACGAGAGTCATCAACAGGAGGTGATATTGGGGGTGGTCTGTTTGGAATCTGTTGAAATGCAGTACTACTACTGTATACTGATAGTAGTATCCCTGAAAGACCACTCACTCCGGGAGACCATATGGCAGACAGACTACATTATACAGCGTAAGATGAGACACGAGATACCTTATTGTCGTAGACACTGGCGTTGAAATTGGTCCCCGAATGCTGATCCTGCAGTGGGTCTGGAGTCGATTGAGCCGGGACGGGATAGGACCCAAGCATCAGGTACTGTAACACCTACCTACCAGGTAGGTGCTCTACATACAATATCGCACAGCACAACTAACGGCGCCAAACTCCAGGATGGAATGCAACAGGCACATATCTATCATATACTGTACAACTATCCAACAGTCGTTCCATCTCTCCTGTAATCTTTGCGAATCTTTCCAAGAACACTGCATTGATGGAGTCCTCTTAAGGTCAGGTGAGGTTACCTGGTACTACCTGGTATGATTGGGCCGTCATACTACCTCACCAACATATAGGATCATGATGGGGGTTCAAATAGTATATTGTCGATCACTGGCACCATATACCGAAATAGGAATCAGGTTTGTCGAGGCTCATAATTGGAGCATTCAGTTGTTAATGTTACTATGGGGCCAGAAATGGATCCACATCATGATCTCCAACCTCACCCTGTACATTGTAGGGCTTGTCTCGAGCTAAGGAGCCGACTCGAGCTTGACCATAGACACCTTGATAGGTACCTTGGCAAAAGGCCGTGTGGACTGTTCTTCCGACAGACAGCCTGACGTCGGCAATCCCGAGCTCATCGTCGACTGTACCTACCACCACGACTGTAGGTGTCTATGAAGTACAGCTAGACCCATCCTCTATAGTATGCCAGATCGGCAAACTTAGTACCGTCGCTTATTCCAGTGTGTGTCGGTACGGTACGTCTCTGCCACCACCCCTCGGGTATTCGGTTTTCGGAATCAACGTCTCGTCCTCACATCTCACGTCCAAGCCCACTGCTCTAGTAAAATAGGATACAGGTACAGGCTTACAGCTCAGATGTGGTGGTGGTTTGCCCTAAGGTCAGTCTCTTAGAGTCTACCGGCTATTATCTTACTATGTATACAACGTTGTACCACTTAGCCACTCACAACACCCCCAGACCGAGTTGAAACGGGCCGAGGAATGTACGGCCCCCAACGCTACTATTCAAGTTTTGGTACGGTACAATAATGGCACGTAGTTGTGCCTGTGGGCCGCAAGAGCGTTGTCGATCACCAGTACTGAGTACCTTTTGATAAAACGGAGTTGTTCGCACAGGCGCCCGACGATCACGCTGGGCAAAGAGAGTCTGTTGTTGACTCTGACTCTTTGTGATCTGATCCTGTAACCGGGTCCACGTGCACACCGATACTGAGCGATGAGCATCGGTGATTGAAAATACAAGGTGTAACGAGAATGGCGATCCTCGCCTTGGCAAAGGGAGCTGAAGCCTTACCCCGTACAAACACCGACACTCCTTCCTGCTGGACCCATAAAGAAGGTATCCAAGTTTCCAAAAGGTCCTCAGCTCAGGGTCGTCTCCGCTGCACCACGCCAAGAGTCCTGGCTCCAGACTAAAACCCCAAACTCTTCCCCCTTCCTCTTCGCCTCATGGGGCGCGCGATGATCGTTTCAACTTTCCTCGAGTCGTGAAGGCACATAAACAACCATTGTATGGTCTGATGGCAGTCTTGGACGGAGTCAAAACCGTTCAATGACGTAAGGATGAGCAGCACGATACCCGGTAAGGTACATGGTAGGTGGTACCGTCGTCTGTCCAACTCGAGTCCTGGGTGGAAACATCACTTCGGTGAACTTGAATAGCGTACAACTAGTTGAGTTGTATACCAAGCTGAGGGCAAGCAGCTGATGCCGAAGAGAAGACGGGGTGGCCGTATTCTTGAAAATGATGTCAGAACGGTATCATACTGCTCATGTTAGCGGACTCGGACCGGAGGCCAGCTTCATGCTAAGGTATATAAGAGTGCCCTTTGGTCGTGTCTTTAAGAAACTCTTCTTCAGTCCTCCAAGCTTGAGATAACCCTTGTTCAGTCCTCCTCCTCCAAGCTTGAGAGCCGGCCGCAGAGGAACCCAAACCCCTCGTCTCCCTTCAAAGATTGTTGTCGACTCCAAATCGGACATATATATATCCCTTCAACAAATCCAACCAAACAAACACCATTACCATGCGTTTGACCAATCTCATCGGCGTCGCCGTCGCGACCTTGTGCGCCCCAGCCGTGGTCTTGGCTGATTGCGGCAGCTGGGATGTCCGATTTTACACAGACGACGCTTGCGGCAACAATGTGGCGAATGCAAACAACTACTATATAGACTCTTAAATCCGAACTTGTGAATCGCTTTCCGGATTCTCCGTCGATCTCAAAACTCTCAGCCTCAGCGCCAGCGGTTTCGGTTGGGAAATCGCCCTGTATGACAACGACGACTGCACCTGCGATGTAACAAACCCTTTCGGCTGCCCAACCAGATACGAAATCCCCGATGAAGGAGACGTCGACTGCCATGACGTGGATGGCAAAAAGAGCTTCAGTGTCCAACCCGTCTATTCAGTCTATTGTGGTCCATGAGGGGTTTGATCGAGGCCATGGGCACGGGAAAGATCGTGGCCACCACTGCAGAGAGGAGACAAGGGCAAGGGCATGTTGGCCCAGGAGGGGGTCAGAGGGAATGCAAGGGCATGTAATCAGGGTCATTTGTTGTAGATAGAAAGCCACGCGATAAGTTGGACAAAGTGGTCCAATAGTCCAATTCAAATCGCCCGAGCCTGTCAATTGGCGGCCTGTTTGCACCCACATACAGTACCACTACTCCTTTCTTTGTGTCTTCTGCTGCCTGCTCTGATTCCCATCGTCGCAGAAAGGAAAGCAATCCTGGGAGACCGTGACCAAGTCAAGGACGGACTGCAATTTTTGGTTGGTGGTCTGAAATTTGATGCGGCGCCACTTTCGCATACCAGCGCGACTGAGCCGTTGCGGTTACTGGCCGGTCCCCTTGGAAAGGGACAGGAAAGGTAGAGACTTGGTTTAGTCCAGTACACACTGGTCCATAACTGGTGTGCCGATGGTATTCGCCTTTATAATCACCCGGTGGGCTTCCCAAAGTCGTGCAAGGTGTGCGCGGGAGCTTTCGGTTGGTCAGACCGAGGGTTTGCTCTGGCCTCGACATGACAAACTGTTGACTTTCCCAAGCGGATCAACAGCCGCCAATCCAAACCACACCCTCGCTCCAGTGATCGATGGTGAATCGTTTTAAAACAAGCGAGGTAGATCTGTGTCTTTTCTTTTTCACGCATCCTCATAGTGTTTTTCCAGAGTGCCAGAGCGCTGTCGCTGTCTCGGCGGTGGTGACACCAAGTCACCATTTGCACCTCCCGAATGCTGGGACGGAAGGGTATCGACATGCTCCATCCTCGCAATCTCCAGGTCCAAACTAAGATCACGACCGTCGGGTCGGGTCGAGACACTCCTTCGATTGGCGATTGAGGCGCGAGTGACATCGGTATTGACTTTCGTCAGATCAACAAAATCAGAGATGTCGGGGCCGTTTGTCATGCCGTAAGGACCGATACCTGTATTGACAGCAGCTAGTGGTGGAGGAGTAAAGACCGACGAAGTAGCAGTTGCACGTCTGTCACGGTTCTTTTCTCTTTCCTTTTCGGAGCGAGGCAGGGACGAGCGATGACTGTTTTGGCGAGGACGACCGACAAACTGAACGAGCTGGCCGAGAATAGCAAACTCGAGTTTTAGTTTGATCGAATAAAAAACAGGCTTGGTGGTTGTCTCAAGAATATACAACGACGCACATTCGAGGCCCAGAAGACCCAGGTCCATAATAATAATGAGGACATTGATCGCCATCAGCTGGTACATGAGCCTTTTTGTGTTCTCCTGGATCGAAGTTCGCAGGATCCGCACAGTTTCGGCAATATAGATGGACGACAGGATGACCTCTTGCACGAAGAAGCCGCACATCTGGATCTTCTCCATCACATTGTATCCGCGCACAAAGGTATCAGTCGCATCGGTGTGGCTGTTGGATCCGAAAGTGAGGACTGTGGTAGGCACGTGCAGCACCACGGCGTTGACGATGATCATCCATTTCGTCCATTGTAGGATTCGGTCGCCTGTGTCACCGGTCACGATGAGATGGAGACGCGACCAAAGGACCACGGCCTGGCCCGTCACCATCGGGTACCAGCCGATGGAAAGCAGAAACACGGAAAGCCATCTCCCTCCACCCGTCAGGATCGAAAAGTATTTGAAGATGAAGCCCAGCGAGTAGGGGATGATCCCGAGACTGGAAATCACCAGACTCCAAAAGTATAGGCCGCGGAACTTGTTGAATGTCCCGAAGATCAGGATCTGCAACTCCACCACGTTGTACATGGACAGACCGAGAAAGAAGGCAATAACCACTTTCAATGTGAGGCTGTCTCCGTCATAGCCGCCTGTGATCCCTAGCCCTGGCGAGTTCGGTGAACTGGAACTCGATGATATCGATTGGTTGCGTGCTGTTGATATCGATTGGTTGCGTGCTGTTGAGAGCATGGCCGCTGCGGCGCCTCAGGTGCGAGTCGTCGCGCTGGGAGCTTGGACATGGAGGCCTGCCTGCTCAGGTAGTGATGCTGCACTCGACCGAGTGATAAGATTGCCGGGTCAATGAACTGATATCTAGCCGCCGACAAAGTCAGGTTTGTTCCCATATCCATGGCATTGGGTCGCGATAGTACTGGCTCAACGCACTCTGATGCTCGCCATGGACGCCATGCCACCCACTCTACCTACAACAATATAAGCGCGGTTGTCACCCAACAATGACATAGAGGAGAAAGAAGGGTTCAAGGTTGTCAGTCTGGTATGAGGAGAAACGTCAAACCTTTCCCCAGCTTTCATTATCGAGTCTTTTCTGGCATAGTAATGTGTTCACTTACGACTTCCCGCCTCTATGGGTCGTCCCGCTTGCCCCATCACCACTGCCCTTCACACATTGGAAAAAGCTCTCCGCTAGCGCGATTTTGCGGCCATATCAAGAAGCGGTCTCGGTAAACGGTGCCGGAACCGAGAAAACCCTTGTCACATGACCGAACATCTCCTCACGTGGTGCGTCTCTGCCTGCAAAGCTGTCCTCTCCTTGATCCGCGTTCATTGATACTACCAAAGGAATGGTCCTAGGTCTGAGAAAATGCTCGTGCATACAATCTGGGTGAAGAAAGTCTATTTTATTGTCTTAAATGAATATCATCATACACAAAGAGAATGAATTTTGGCCCAAGGCATATTCATCTCTTATTTTTCGTGGATCTCACTGGGGCTTTGCCCGAGTATATGTTCCTATGTTCGCGGATAACGACTCTGGAGTGCTCATCAGATATATCTCTAATAGACGTTCTTACCGAACTATCGTGCAAATCGCATTTCCGAGGATATCAGGATGAGTGGCCTACGTTGCTCTGACATATCCGCTCTCGTCTGGTCCGTCTGCGTCGCTCGAATGCTTTTCCACAGGACGGGATTAGGCCGGAAACAAATAATGGTCTTCGACAGATAAATATGAGATTTCCACGACGTCCGTGGCCAAAGAAAACATCTGACATGAAGCCTCGAATTGAGAACGGCCATTCTGCCCTCTGTCCCCTCGGAGGAGAAGGAAGTCATAGCTCCCTGCTGGCCCTTGGTAGGATATATTCCAAAGACCCGGGCAGGAGCGGGAGGTTGCAAGCCTGAACCGTCCTGGATTACCGCCGGAGCGGATCGAGTCTTGGCCCAAATAGAGATTGCAACCTGGTTTGACCGACATGGAAGTTGCAGAGCCAACGCGCAGGTCGAGAGATAGCGACTGTGCTCCGGCTGAGAACCCATGGAAACTCTCCTCCTTGGTAGGCTTCTCGGAGTGCGTGGTCCAAGACTCAAGAGACAAGCCGTCGTATCGCTTGCCCTTGCCACGCACTTATGCTCGCCGACCATCTTGCACGACGGAGCAAGCGAGACAGTGACATCTCCGTCCCAAGTCTTGCCACGTCCACCAAGCGCAGTAAGCAGCAGGCTGCTCTGAAGTAATTAATCGGGTGTCATAGACCGAACTGAGACGCCAATCTTATAGCAGTGCGCAGGAAAGGACCAGCCATCCACCGCTGGGATTGCCATGGTTGACTAATGAGGATCATGGACAGATCTTGATCGCGTCAACCCGCTTCCGGCCTTCGTCTTGCTTCGCCGGCGCCTGTCCCTCGACGTGGTACAAGTGGCCCTTCGGACGTGCGGGCATGGTATCTCAACGTGTCCAACCAGTCACTTCTCATAACAGGATGATCCCAGACTCCATTCCCCTCTCTTGCGCCTTCAACACTCTCGTAACCAGTCTGTGTGTTGCAGATCGAACTCCTTGTGAGAGTAGAATAGTAGGACGGAGGCCGGCTCTCTCCACGTGTAAAGGTCCGTTCTGGACTTCCTCTTGTGGACGTCGTTTCGCCCGTCTGCAGCGCAGTTAACCCCGTCAATCGCGTAGAGGGGACCGAGACGATCGAGGAATCCGGAGATTCAGGACGAGCTGTTTCTGTTTCATTGCCTGAATCTGACAGAGCCGCTGTACAAACTTGGATAGAATGCTTTTCATCTGAAGGTGCCAATCGTGCTTGTTCTTGTTCTATCTCATTATACGCCGGCGGAGGGGAAGAATCGCGGTAATCGTAGTAACAATGCGATGTAGGGCGAGGTCTATTGTCGCAACGGTTGGGTCCGGTGATTGCGACGATGCGGGAGTGTCGACTGTCGGCTTCTCCTTGACGGTCGTGGGAAGTGCAACATGCAAACACGCCCTTGAGCCAAGTCATCTCTGCTGCAGCGTTCGACGAACCGCGGCGATCAAGTGGCGCAGTCAGAGGAAATGCTCCAATGCTACAGCCGGGTGATCATGGACAACTGAAGTGGATGGATGAGTGACGGACGAGGTTCTGGCTGACGCAAGCTTGTGGAGGCACAACTTGAATTGCACGGGCACTGCAGGTTAACATAGTACATTTAGGCAACCAAGCCAAGAACCGAAGGCACTGACTGATCATGCCATGCAGTGTCTAAGGTACATGTACCTAGGTACCAAACTTTCGATAGTATATTTGGGACCACGAACCTTGTACCCGATTCGCTCTCGTGGGTTCATCCTTGGATTAGCAAAGGGAAGCAGTACCGAGAAAATCAGAAAGTTGGAGGATGTAAGAAAGTAGAGTAAGACGCTATGGCCTCAACTGTGAATGTCTGTCTACAGCTATCATGGGTTCACTTTTGTCGTGCTTCAAGCCCAGTGTCCAGAAACTTAGTCTCCCGTGCCAGCCTTCAGCCACATGCCAGCGTAGAGTCTTCCTTCAAGAGCCATCTGGGTTGGTATCCTGAACTGCATGATGCAAAGGACCGGTGCTTAGATACGACTCCGTTGGTCGTCCAGCTTCAACCAGATCTTGCTTGCTGTAACCATAGTCCAAGTCCAACAGCTTCAAGAGTGGGGCGTATGTGAATCCTAACTCCGCCAGACCCTCCCCAATAGTGCAGTTTGGACGAATACCATACTCTTCACGAAGCATGCTTCGGAAATCCTGATAGCGACTGATTCGGCCCTCCCAAAAGTGCCTGGGAGTGTCTTCTCCGACGTCAACTCCGAGAACAGCTTTCGCCAACCGGCGAAAGCCCTCCCATTCCTGGTCGAAGCCTTCTCCTGTGTCGAGATCAACTTCCAACCAGCGGCAAACGATGTCCCATTGCTGTTCGAAGTCTTCGGTGTCAGGCATAGTTCCGAGTTCGACGCCACCATGGACAATCCTGGGATCTTCAAACTGTATGGACACAGGCGTCATTGCGCCTGCTTCGGCACACTTTGAGTATGACACAGTGAAGGTCATGCCTCGCTGTGACTTATCTTTCGATGCAGCAACTCTTGGCTCCCATTTCATGCCGCCATAGGTGTCGCAAATGATGTCTTTGATATCTACTATGGTCCCACGTACAAAAGTGAAATAGCGCGGCTCGTCCAACCATTCGAGATCTTCAGAATTGCAGGAGAGTTTGTTGACCACCGCAACATGTTCCTTATTGAGACCTTGAGAAAAAAGTCGCAGACAGTGAGCAGAACAGAAACTGAATTGAGTGATGTTGTAGAGAACTTGGCGACATTCATTGTGGATTGCACGGCTGACCAGAAGGATGGCTGGGCATTGTTTGTTGCAATAGACTGGACATGTGCTGTAGGGCGGAGGACTATAGAAACCGTATCGCCACTGCATGCGTTTATCCCAACTATGGTCATATGCATAGCACACAGTGTAGGATGTGTTTGCCGCAGCGGGAAGAAGGTAACGGTAGATTGACTGTCGCGCTATGAATGGCAGGTCAAGGAAAGTGGTGGGCTCTATGATTAGATCAGTTTAAAGAGACTTTTGCAGGCGATAGCCGCGATGCACTTACGCTTAATAGGAGCCATCACCTCATGTAGTTGTTTGGTGTTGACTGTGATGCTCTTGGGGTCCATTCCGCTGTCCATCTTGTCGTACTTGGGCTCTTGGACAGCAAAGTGCTGAAGAAGAGAGTGTCGCGGGCGGAAGGAAGGTTGATATAGGAGGGCCGGTATGTCACCAGCACAATAACACGATAGTGAGGTCGGCCTGGATCGTGACTGGTTGCACTTCGCGTTCACGACAAGAATCCCTTGACTTGATGAGCAGACGGCAGCTAGTGACACCAAGTGGTGACGCTCCTCTCTTCAGGAGTCATCACCACTTGTACATAGCAGTCGTGCGTGCTGACCTGACCGGGGACCGCCCGAAACCCATCATTGCCGAGGGCTGAATAGCTGTCAGGATAGCAGCAGCGAGTAGAGGGGCTTCGTGGCAATGCGTTGCCTCAACTTGCCAACCCGCTAGGACCGGAAACGCCTTACAGATCCTTTTGCAAGGCTTCCTCGACTGACTTGAACCCGTCAATCATGGCCTCAAGTTTCTCGTCAATCTTTTTGAGCTCATCCTTCTTCCTTGTGTTTTCTCTGACCAGGCCGTCCTTGATCTTTACCAGTTCCAGTCTCTCTTGTTCCATTTTCTCACGCTCTTGCCTCTCATACTCAATCCTCTTGGGCATCAACTCCTGCTCCGGTAAATCAGCATGCTCGGGAAACAGTGCGAGGTATTCATCGAGAGGTCGAATGGGTAAATGCATGTATGCATGACTGTAGGATTAGTGTACGAGAAACTTGTCTATAGCGAGGGATGACCTACTCGTAGCCCTCGCATGCTCCAATTTCTCCCATCAAGTGCCTTTGCTCATAATACAGGTTCTGTAGTTGCAGCAACAACCTATCCACCTCCTGCCTCGCCTCTGCCGTCTCCTGTTTCGTAGCGCGTACACCGAATGCCGCTTGACGATGTAATCCACGAAGCTTGGCCAAGTAGGCGTTGAGTATCTTCTGTTGTTGGGCAAGGTCAAGCTTAAGATCGAGGGATGGTGTAGGCGTCGAGGCGTGGTCTTCAACCCAGAAGAGAACCGAGAGAGTCTGCGCGAGCGTAGCCTCGGAGGTGTGCCGCAGTGTTTGAAGGGCCGGATCTGTGATCAGGTTTTCGATCGCCATTTTGAGACCCCGCGAATCTGTTGGTATAACTAAATCGACGGGTTGCAATGGTCGACGCGGGTGTCGGATGAGCCTGGAGGGTCAAGACATTGTACATCGTTGTACTTACGTGAAGTCGTCATCAACCAATCGGAGGCTCCAAATTCTCCGCAACAAATATTTATCGGCCATCAGTTTCAAAGATGTTACAGGAAAACCTGCAACTTGGATTCAGCCATAGCATATCCAAAATGGCACCAGATAGAGGCCCTGTGGAGGAAAATGCGCAAGCGTCAACCCTTCAAGCGCAATATGAAGGACTATCCATCAAAGAAGAAGCCGACAAGAGAGAAGTCTCCGTCTCAGACGCCGCCTCAACCACCCAATCCGAACCTGTTCCTCCACACCTTTCCCATGACCCTAGCACCAATGCAAAGCGAACAGATCCATTTCAGTTTGGGCAGCGATACCTCTCCGAATCGGATGATGTCTTTGAGTATAATGCCTGGGATCATGTAACCCCAGATCCAGATCACTACGAGTACTGCGAATCTCAGTACGCTGCGCAGCGAGCTGCACCAGTGTCCGAGTTCGATCAGGCACGGTTCAACGAGCATCCGGAAAAATGGTGGGACCTCTTTTACAAACAGAAAACCAGCACGTTTTTCAAAGATAGAAAATGGTTAGTGCAAGAATTCCCGGCACTGAAGGAAGTGACGGAGAAGGATGCCGGTGAAAAGGTAATATTAGAGGTCGGCGCTGGTGCAGGCAACACGGCGTTCCCGATCCTCAGGATGAATGAGAACCCGAAACTGAAACTACACGCCGTGGACTTTAGCAAAAAGGCCGTGGAGACCATGAGAAGCGCCGAGGAGTACGAGGCTTCAAATGGAATCATGCAGGCGGACGTCTGGGACGCTGCCGGGGAGCATCTGCCTCCTGGTGTTGAGGAAGGGACCGTCGACATCGTTATCATGATATTTATCTTCTCCGCTCTTCATCCCAGACAGTGGCAGCAAGCAGTCGTCAACGTCCGCCGTATGCTCAAACCCGGTGGGCAAGTGCTATTTCGAGACTACGGTAGAGGCGACCTTGCCCAAGTCCGGTTCAAGGCAGGAAGGTGGATGCAAGATAATTTCTACGTCCGTGGCGACGGGACTAGAGTGTACTTCTTCGAGAAAGAAGAGCTCGAAGCGATCTGGGGCGATGGGTTCGACGTGTTGAACCTGGACGTGGATCGGCGGTTAATTGTCAATCGACAACGACGGATCAAAATGTACCGATGCTGGATACAAGGTCGCTTTCAGAAGAAGGTTGAAGAGGCTTGAGAGGGTGTGGTTGTCAGGTTGCTGGCAAGACAAGGCTCCTAGAATTCAACAGTGAACGAATCGGAAAACGGGGCACAAGCAGCGTCAGCTCTGAATGCTGTCCCCTTCATGTTCCACAGCTCCTTGAAGTTGGACGAGATATCATCTGCCACAGACCCATGCATTGTTGTGTAGGATTGAGAGTGCTGGTTGTAACACCAAAGTTCTGTAACACGGATGCTATCCTGGCGGTAGATGTCCTAAACATCGACGGATCTTCTGGTAAAGGCACATGCGAGCAGCATTCAACGTTGTTGATGTCCTAACACTACCACTGGCATGTTACAATTGTACGGTGGCAAATCCAGCGACCAGTTAGACAGCCAATGGAATCCGATGCGTGTTGCATGTGAAAAGATGATGGACGACCAAAGTCTGCCCATCAGATATCACCAGCCGGAGAACGTTGTACTACTGCAGAGCCAGTGGTTGTGCTGCAGTGTCAGTGGTTGTACCGTACCTAGGTATCTGCGTTCATGGTTGGCGTGTAAGTTGTAAAGGGTGCTATAGACGCCGAATAATCAGAGACCAGCCACTCACCGGCTGCCAAGCTCAGCCTGAGGCGAGCCGCTGTTTGGCTCCGAGTCGGCGCCTGTCATTTGTGTCATTCCCATCACGTCCCTCATCCTTCGCCAGCGCCCGTCACAGATATTCAAATGACGTCGGCCTTTCGAGATCTGGACCCTGCGTCCTGCGCCGATTAATGTGCCTCATTTCGTCGTCAACCAAAACGTGCTCCATCCTCTGGCCTCAGCTTCTCAACCCACCTGCCTGTCGAGTACCCTACGCCTCGTAACACCTCTTTCAGTCCCTTGGAACCAGTCCTCATTACTCGCATTACCTCGACGACGGTGGCCATATATAGGAGTCCTTCACCGATAGACACGCCGGCCTCAAACTCTACCAACACTGCACCTCGCGCCACTCCTTTGCTCGAGAGGACCTCTACGACCGAGTCTCTTGCCTTCACCAGCGTTGTACAGTGTACATCTCCTTTAAACGCGAACCCCGCCATCGATTGCAAAGCTGCCGCATGACTTTGACAAGACAACATGTCCTGCACGGCGCCCGCGGTCACTCTCGAGTCGCACTCGACCAGCCGGGATTCCAGCCTTGCAGGTGACGAAGAGCGGCGTCCTCTGTTGTACCGGGGCAGACGACACTCCTACAATCCTTCGACACGGCGACAATCCAGCGTCTGTAGTGCCGATGCCGTCTTCGTGAGGGTCGACCTCTTCCTAACCGAGCTCAAAGGCCGACTTGAGCGACTGGAGAAATATCGGCAAGACAGTCTACTCCACTTTGATGCTCAGCTTGAGCGCGCTTACCAGGCCTTGAGAGATGTCCGGGACTCCTGTTCGCCCTACCATTCGGGAGAACTATTATGGGGTGCAGCACGGCATCGCGCTTCGATGCTCGTTGAAACACTAGAAACAAGATACAATGATGTCATGCCGACCCGGGAGACGCTCGAACATAAGGCCCAAGAAGGAATGCACCTGATGGAGACATATCTTCTGGAGTTGGAGTCTCGTGCTCTTGCACGCAAGAAACAGATTATTGACTCGGGCTGGAAAAGTCTCGATGACTCGTTAATTGCCACAAGGGAGATATTTGAGGAAGGTCTGGACAAAGCCCTTCGTGCACGAGACATGCTCTCCGATTCCATCAGCCATGCTCTTAGCCGCGCCGCTGAGACCAGGCTGATACACTACGATGACCTCCCGACGCCGTGGAGGAATAACCCACATATTCTCCGTGGTTATCGATTCAACAAGACCAAAATCGAGTGTCTCACTTCGATCTTCCTGCCCTCCAATGAAACCGTCAACATCTGGTCGCACGGTATCGGCCTGATGATTGTGCTTGCATTGGCCTTCTACTACTATCCCTCGTCATCGACATTTCCCCTATCCAGCAAATGGGATGTCTTGGTGGCGGCTTGCTTTTTCGCCGCTGCAGCCAAGTGCTTGATCTGTTCCTGCATGTGGCATACCATGAACAGTATAGCGGACAAATGCTTACTAGACCGGTTTGCTTGCGTCGACTACACTGGTATCTCATTCCTGGTGGCAGCCAGCATCCTGAGCACTGAATGGACCGCTTTTTACTGCGAGCCGGTCTCGCGTGCGGTCTATATGACACTCACCACGATTTTAGGGATCGCTGGGGTCATCCTACCCTGGCGGGAGAGCTTTAATCGAGCTGATATGGCTTGGGCTCGAGTGGCATTCTTTGTCACGCTCGCAGTGACCGGATTTGCGCCAGTCGTGCAACTGAACTATACCCGAGGTGCGGCCTGGACCTTCTATTTCTATGCACCAGTCACCAAGAGTCTGATGGTATACCTGACTGGAGCCATCATTTATGCAAGCAAGATCCCGGAGAAATGGTCGCCTGGCTTGTTCGACTATGTCGGAGGTAGTCACAATATTTGGCACCTTGCCGTTTTGGGCGGTATCTTGTTTCATTATACTGCCATGGAGGAATTTTTCCAGGGGGCATTCAAGAGGGCAAGCGAAGGCTGTTGTGTGGGTTGACGGCTCTTGTGAGCTGTGGTGTGTATCCAGCTGACGATGGTCCCTGTTGGTTGAAGGGTATTGAAGTTCGCCCTGCAGAATTATAGATTTTAGTCGTTTCAATGAAGCGAGATTAAGCATCGAATGATCATCAGTTGCATTAAAAATTGTTTGCTTCCCAGCCAGTCATCAGGGGCGCTTTTTTGGTGGCGGCATCGATATTGGACCCTGCATGACAAGGCCGATCTTTGATAGCCGAGTACGACAAATTTCCTTTTTGAGACACGCGCGCTTTTGACATACTATGTATTCTGTATCTCCACTTCTCTTCGTCCGAACCATGCAAGAATTACCACGATGAGGTCCCATGGTAATCTGCAAACAGAATGTAGCAGCCTAATGCCGGTGACGGCAAATACCGCGCTTCTCCTCCCCTCCTTCTTGCCCTCCTTGCTGTATCTCTCAATCCCACTTAACCAAAGCCAGCGACAATGGAGCCGGGCAACACTATGCCGCCAGAGTCGACGGTTGGCAAGCAGCAGTCTCCAATTGTGACTTGTCGGCGGAAGGGCCTCCAGACGATTCTCAAAATATCCTCTCAAGAAAAGAGTCAAGCGACTGGAAGGTGTTCATCGGTCACATCTGCCTTCCACTCGAGAAAGTCCCATACGAAATCGCGCATGGGCTGTATGAACTGCAAGCGGCGACGGGTTAAAGTACGCTTCGTATACACTTCTTGACCATCATTCCATATACTCATGGTTCTCAGTGCGATGAAAACAGGAATGGTGGATGCTTGAAATGTCGACGCCACGGCATTGATTGTGACTACGAGAGTCAAGCCTCGCCTGGAAATGGCGTCCTCAACTCAGCAAATGCCCGGTTGCTCAGCCCCTTTGACTTGGACAGGAGCCAGTCCAGTGCTTCAATCCCTGTAATACTCCGTGCTGCTGCACTGTCAACGCCGTTATCAACGCCGCTACGGGCGGCTCTTACACCAACATTCCCATTTGCGGAAGAGCATCCCAAGGGCATGATTCCAGTTCTACAGACCCTCCAACACTTTGACACCGTCACCTACTGTTCTATGGGGTCTGTTATTGCCCAGGACATCATCAAGGAATGCGTGCATGGTGTTGCGGTGGAGAAGCCATATTTGTTGCATGCTGTCAGTGGCATCTCGGCCGCACATCTCTGCCATCTCCTGCCTGCCGACCAGCATCCCGTCCAACACCGCCAAAGTAAACTGGCAGATGCGTACCATTGGCACAAAGCCCTCACGTTGTTTCGCCGCGAGCTATCCTCAGGCGTCAATAGGCAAAACATGGACGCCCTCATATCCACGAATCTCTTGGTCTGCGTCCACCAGTTTATGCTGACCGACCATCTTCCAAATCCAGGAAAAAGTTTCGTGTATGCCTCTCCTGAGGAGAGGTCCAAACGCACAAAGTGGCTGACGATCCAGCATGGATTTGAGGCTTTGAGGGATGAGCTCAGAGAACAAGTCTGGGATTCGGTTTGGAAACCAGTCCTGGTGGATGCGAATATAAGCCAGGGTGCCCCATTAATCTCCGTGGCACCAAAGGAGGATGAGGTACACGCCTTGTTCCTCGACATATGCCAAGTCAGCAAGCATTCATCCGCGGACAACAACCCCTACTACAATGCATTGACATACTTGTTGTTTTTGCGCCAGCTAGAGCCAACAATGAACACATTCAACAAGCTGATCACATTCGTAGGAGTCGTCCACGGCGAATACTACCGACTGTTGCTGGAGCGAGACAAACCTGCCTTATTGATCCTGGCACATTGGCTGGCGCTGATGACGGAGCTCCGACAATGGTGGATAAGTGGCAGAAGCAAGAGCGAGTGCATTGCCATCACCACCTTTTTGATGTGTGACAAAGACAGAACGGTTAGAAGACTACTGGAATACCCTGCGAGAGTCGTGGGGCTGGCAGTTTGATTCGGCATAGGCTGGCTGTCGTATCAATACGAGAAGTCTGCCTTTCCAGCCACGGGCTATGCTTGCAAGAGTCCACCTTCACGGAGCTTCCATAGTGATGTTGTCGATACTTACACGAACCACCTGCTTGCTTGCCTGGCGGACGAACAAGCCTGGAAGAACTTTATCATCACTGAATGTTCTTAGCTATGAGTGAGGCGATGCATTCGACCAAATGCAGGCTCACTGCTTGAACGTCTTAAGGTGTCCCTAATGTGAAGCAGGAGTGATAAGCTACCTACCTTTATGTAGGAATTCCGACAGACATCATCTGCAGTGTCACATCAAGATCAGCTCCACTACCGAGATCTGGATCTCCACAGCCTCGTCGACCGGCGTCATCCGAATGGTCGAAATGCCGCAGCCTTGCGCATGTGATAAGAGAATGTACCTCGGCATCCCCTCTGTCGAGGGAGACAAACAAAAAAGAACGACCACAAAATCATGATTTCCGGCTCCCTAGAGACTCTCTACATCACCTACATCAGAGAGACAAGATATCAATGACACAAACCAGATCGACACTATGTAGATCCGGGAAAATATCCACGCCTTTGGGGCGCAAAGGCTCAATATGCACATGTTACGGGCTTTATCAGAAAATTATCCGGCGCAAATGCACGAGCGGACAGCTTGTGGACTACGGGCCAGTGATTTGGACCCAGTATTAGCCAGCGACCAGCTCGATGGAGCTTTCCATCGTCGCCGAGGACGGGTTTCTGGTTCTCGTTCAGATACGGAGGCGCCGTTTCTTTTATGTAGGTCGGTTTCATGGATACGAGATACGACGCACCTATCGCTGTAGACGATCAGACCACCGAGCGATCCACACCGTCCATTGGTGTCTGTCACTATCCACGACACAAATGCTAGTGAACGCGGATCTGGATCGCAAAGGTTTGTTATTTTGTTGTTCATATAGAGCTCATAAGTTGTTCTCACTACATGTCCAACTTTGGCTTCAATGGCAGCTTGGTGCTAAAACTTGAACACATGAGCCGAGAGCACACAACCATAGTCGGACAGCGATGTCTTCACCAACATTAGGGCATTCTGAATTACAGGAGGTTCCGAACCGGTCCGCCGCTCGCTATGAACCCATCTGGTCCGAGACCGAAAGGCAACAACTACAGCGCATCGCGACAAATGAATCAGCGCGGTCGGTCAAGCCTGGACAACAAACCGCTCAAATACGCCCTGAAATCGACCCACTGAGTGATAAATTCGACCTGGGCGAATGGATGAAATTCAAGGTCCAGCAATTCGAAGCCGGCGCCATCAAAAAACGCCATACCGGAGTAATTTTCAAGGATGTGTCTGTCCACGGCTCGGCGGCCGAAATCAAGCTGCAGAAGACTGTGGGCTCGATTTTGACCACACCGTTGCACCTGAAGGAGATTGCTCAGAGTCGACGGCGGCACAAGACGATTTTGCAAAACTTCGATGGCATGGTCAAAAGCGGAGAGATGTTGCTCGTTCTGGGTCGACCTGGATCTGGCTGTTCAACGTTTCTGAAGACCATGTCGGCCAATTACGAGGGACTAGGCTTAGGTCAAGGAAGCTACATCAGCTACGACGGAATCCCGCAGAAGGTGATGAAAGATGAATTCAGAGGTGATATCCTCTATAATGGGGAAACTGAAAAGCGTGAGCATCACACCGATGACATGGTCAACTAGGAAAACTAACCAAGCCTCTAAAGATTTCCCCCAACTCACAGTAGGCCAGACTCTCACATTTGCCGCCGCGGCGAGAGCCCCGCGCAGCCGTGAGCCGGGCATGTCCCGAAAGGACTATATCAACCAAGTGCGGGACGTTGTGCTGGCCGTGTTTGGTCTATCACACGCAGTTCACACCAAGGTCGGTTCGGATTACATCCGAGGCGTAAGTGGTGGTGAGAGGAAACGGGTGTCCATCGCAGAAATGGCATTGGCGGGTTCTCCGTTTTGCTGCTGGGACAATGCCACACGAGGCCTAGATTCGGCGTCGGCATTTGAATTCGTCAAAGCCCTGGAACTGAGTTCGCAGATCTTTGGCACGACGCATCTGGTTGCAGCATATCAGGCATCTCAAGCCATGTACGACATATTTGACAAGGTCATTCTCCTGTACGAGGGTCGCGAGATCTTCTTTGGCTCAACATCTCGAGCCAAGCAGTACTTCGAGGAGATGGGATGGAAGTGCCCACCGCGGAAAAGCACGGGCGACTTCCTGACGGGTCTGACGAGCCCGCGCGAGCGAGAAGTGCGGGAAGGCTTTGAATCTCGTGTGCCTAGAACAGCCGAAGAGTTCGAGAAATACTGGAGAAGCAGTCCCGAGTTCCGCGCCCTCCAGGCCGAGATTGCGGCGGCAGAAGAGAAATTCGAGCGCGAGGGTACGACGGTGGAAGAATTCATCGAGAGCAAGCGGCAAAGGCAGGCCAAACATACTCGGCCAAAGTCTCCCTATACCATCAATAACGCGATGCAAGTCATGTTGTGCACGAAACGGGCATACCAGCGCATCTGGAATGACATAGCATCAACCGCGACCACAATCGGAGGCAACATCGTGATGTCGCTTATTATCGCATCTCTGTTCTACGGAACCCCTTTTGGCACTCAGGCATTCTTCTCCAAGAGCTCACTACTCTTTTTCACGGTCCTGCTCAATTCGTTGCTTACAGTCACCGAAATCAATGCCCTCTACGCTCAACGCCCGATTGTCGAGAAGCACGCTTCATACGCCTTCTATCACCCCTTTGCCGAAGCCCTTGCGGGAGTCATCTCGGACATGACGATCAAGATTGCCGCGAGTATAATCTTCAACACCATAATTTATTTCCTGGGGGGGCTTCGATACGAGGCCGGGCCCTTCTTTATCTTCTTCTTGATCAATTTCACCGCACTACTTTCGATGAGTAGCATCTTCAGGACGGTGGCGGCCGCGTCCAAGACGATCGCTCAAGCCCTTGCTGCAGCAGGCGTCATCCTTATCGCTGTTGTCGTCTACACCGGCTTTATCCTCCCACGACCCAATATGCACCCGTGGTTCAAATGGATTACGTGGATCGATCCCCTTGCCTATGCCTTTGAAGCGCTAATCGTCAACGAGTTCCACGGTCGAAACTTCCCCTGTTCGAACGTCATACCTGCATATCCAGGCTTCACCAACGGGTCGAGCAACACATTCGTCTGTGGTGAGAAGGGCGCGATTCCAGGCGAACTGTTTGTGAACGGAGACCGGTATCTGGAAGTCAGCTTCGGCTATAAACACGCCCACCTCTGGCGAAATTTTGGGATCCTCCTGGGATTTTTATTCTTTTTCCTGATATTGTATTTGGTCGTCACCGAGTTTAACTCGCACAGCACTTCGACGGCAGAGGCCTTAGTGTTCAAGCCGGGCCATATCCCAGCAACTATTCAGAAAGGCGTGGCGGAGAAAGGGTCCCACAGCGTGATTGAGAAGCCTCAGGAACAGGAACCCGAGGACGAACTTGATGCACTCCCCAAACAAGGCGACGTGTTCATGTGGCGCAATGTGTGCTACGATATCAAATACCACAACGGAGACAGACGGCTACTAGATGATGTCAGTGGGTGGGTGAAGCCGGGGACTTTGACCGCTCTCATGGGCGTGTCGGGGGCAGGCAAAACCACTCTGTTGAACGTCCTAGCCCAAAGAGTTTCTGTCGGAGTCGTCACCGGCGACATGTTGGTCAACGGCAGCCCTCTCAATGCGAGTTTCCCCCGTAGGACCGGCTATGTACAGCAACAGGACCTTCATTTGCATACCTCGACCGTCCGCGAGGCTCTGAGATTCTCGGCTCTCCTTCGACAACCGAAGACTACGCCCGTGGAGGAGAAGCATGCCTATGTCGAGAAAGGTGAGATTGTCAAAAACCGTGTTCAATTCAACAATATGACCAACCGCTAACCCGCCTCTATGCAGTCATTCGTATGCTCAACATGACCGAATTCGCCGACGCCGTCATCGGCGTTCCCGGAGAAGGATTGAACGTCGAACAACGCAAACTCTTGACCATCGGAGTCGAGCTAGCTGCAAAGCCAACACTTCTTTTGTTTCTGGACGAGCCGACGTCAGGCCTAGACAGCCAATCCAGCTGGTCGATTGTATCATTTCTTCGCAAACTAGCCGACAACGGTCAAGCAGTCTTATCCACGATCCACCAGCCGTCCGCGACGCTATTTGAGCAATTCGACCGGTTATTGTTTCTAGCCCAGGGCGGACGCACCGTCTACTTCGGCGACATTGGCCGCGACTCGTCTTTGCTGTTGGACTACTTTGAACGCAATGGCGCGCGCAAATGCGGCGCCAGCGAGAACCCGGCCGAGTACATATTGGAACTGGCAGGCGCCGGAACTTCCAACACAGCCAACAAAATCGACTGGCCGGCCGTCTGGCGCAGCAGTCCTGAAGCCGCTGCGCTCGAGGCCGAGCTGGACGGTCTACAGCGGACATTACTCGAAAAACACGCCCACGACGTCGACCGACCGGAAGACCATGCGGAATTCGCCATGCCGCTCTGGGACCAGCTGGTAGCCGTGTCGATCCGTGTGTTTCAGCAGTACTGGCGCACGCCGACGTACATTGGTGGCAAGTATACTTTGGGCATAGCATCTGCACGTAAGTTCGGAAACTACTTGTATTATGATTGCTGGGCTTTGGTGATGGCGATGGCTAATCTTCTGTTCTTCAGTCTTCATCGGGTTCTCCTTCTACCTCCCCGGGCACTCCATCCAAGCCATCCAATCTATGATTTTCGCAATCTTCATGATGACCGCCATCTTCGCCGCGGTGGTCCAACAAGTAATGCCACAATTCATCTTCCAACGAGACCTCTACGAAGTCCGCGAACGACCATCGAGGACCTACCACTGGGTGGCATTCATGGTGTCCAATATCCTAGTCGAGATCCCCTACGCTGTTCTGCTCGGAATCATGCTCTTCGCGGCATTCAGTTACCCTGTCTTTGGAATCGGGTCGTCTGAAACCCAAGGCGCGATTTTGTTGTTTTGCGTCCAGTTCTTTGTGTTCGGATCTACCTTTGCACATATGGTGGTCGCTGCATTGCCGGACGCCGAGACAGCAGGCCAGATCGCGACTCTGTTGTTTTATCTCACGCTCACCTTCAATGGTGTCCTGTTACCTTCCAAAATGTTGCCGGGCTTTTGGATCTTCATGTACCGCGTCAGCCCGATGACGTATTTGGTCAATGGGATTGCGACCGTTATCAGTGGGAGACCTGTCCGGTGTGCGAAATCGGAGCTTGCGGTCTTTCAGCCATTGCAGGGGACAACTTGTGCTCAGTACATGCAGCGGTATTTGGAGGCTGCGGGCGCCGCGGGCGGATACTTGAATAATCCGGACGACCGAGAAAATTGTCAGTATTGTCAGTTACGTGTCACGGATCAGTTTCTCGCGGAAAGGGATATTCATGCTTCGGATCGCTGGAGGGATTTTGGTATCTTGTGGGCTTTTATCGGGTTTAATGTCGTTGCGGCGGTTACGCTTTACTATGTTTTCCGGGTCAGGGCGTGGGGGAGAAAGCGTTGAGGCTGAAACTGAGATGAGATCCGGTCTCTTTTCTAATCCACTACTACCAGTGTGTGGGTGTGTACAATGTTGTACTTTTCATATCTTCGGTCTTGGATCTTCAGACGCAATCATGTGTGCCTGAGAACATAGATACACCGGCATATAGACCCTCTCTCGTTTTACATTGTATACTATATATAATTTATTCTTTGTCCAAACATGAGGTGGTCAATTCCAACGAGGAATTATTATGAGGCACTGCAATACAGGCAAGCCATGATAGCCACCTGCAATCGAGACGGCATAGAATGTCAAGCCTAGCACTTCATGAACAAGCAACCGGTACGTCGGACTACTAGCGCAAGGCTCCATTGGAACTCCCCATTTTCCTGTTCAGAAAAGCGCGACCTTTTGCATCGGCGGAGCAATATTACTACAGTACCCAATACTACCAGCACCGTATCATGCATATACAGGTTCAATTCCTATCCTTGATGATTTCCAAAAGGGTATCACTGATGCAATGCAATCATGAGAACTGAGTTTCCTCCCAATACGCCCAGTTCACGCCAGCCGTGCCTGAAATGTCATGCTTCGCGATGCCAACACCCAGGAGAAAAACTGATTCAAGCCTTGACGGCTTCCCCGTTGGTAACCGCCCCGTTCGTGGCCTCGCCGTTGGTTGCCGCAGGGGGAAAGGGAATAGGCCCACCAGGCGAGTTAGGCAGACGGGCAGTCAACACCTCGACGCCATCTTCAGTCACCAGCATGGTGTGTTCAAACTGTGCGGATCGGCTGCCGTCCGAAGTCACTGCCGTCCAGTCGTCCGGCCACGTCTTGTCCCTGTAACTGCCCAGACAGATCATGGGTTCGATGGTGAAAGTCATGCCCGCCTTGCACTTGCCCACGGCCTTGTTCTTCGCGTAGTGCGGGACGTTGGGTGCGCAGTGGAACAGCGAGTTGATGCCGTGGCCACAATAAGTTTTGACCACGCTCAGATTCTGGGACTTGGCGTGCTTTTCGATGATGTCGCCAAAGTCGGCAATTTTGACGCCGGGCTTCACGTGCGCGATGGCCTTGTCAAGACATTGCCGCGTGGTCTCGACGAGGCGCACATTGTCAGGGTCGGCTTTGGCCTTGTCGCCGATGTAGTAGGTTTCATTCAAATCGCCATGGTAGCCTTCATGGTAAAGCGTCACGTCGATGTTGAGGATGTCGCCGTCCAGCAGGACTCGCTGATCTGGGATGCCGTGACAGATGACCTCGTTTGGTGAGGTGCACACCGATTTCGGGAAATGGTTGTAGTTCAAGGGCGAAGGGTACGACTGTTCAAGAAGAAGTGAGTTAGACCAAACACTCTCTGAGAAGGGAAAAAAAAACCATCTTCTCAGCTTACGTTTCGTTCTATGCAGGCCTTATGCACAATCTCATCGATATAGTCGGTCGTCACACCTGGTTTCGCAGCCGCGGCGGCAATGTCGAGAACTTCTCTTGCTAGCCTGCACACCTTGCGCATGCCCGCAATCCCTTTCTCATCCAAGGCCTGGATGTTGTTTTTCCTCACATATGGATATCTGGGGATGCCGTCCTTCGCCCACTCGGGCCATGGTATCGACTTGGGGACTTCCCGCTTCGGAGAGAGGGGGTAGACAGGTCGTAACGAGCCGGTGAAAGGATACGTGGGGAATGGGTTGAAGTGGCCGCTTTCTGGATCAACTTTAGACACAACATTCGGAGGGAAAAAGTTGCGTAGGGGGTTCGTACTCTTATGGACGGTCTTATGCTCAGCCTGGATTGATAATACGTTAGCATATCATTTATGACCACCACGATCATGGCTTTCGAGCCTTTTTCTCATGCAGAGGAACGAAAATGGGACAACCTACCCAACTCCGCTTGAAACATTCTTGCGAGCAGAAGAAACTATCCACTCCCGCCTCTTTGCACTTGGGACATTGTAGAGTTGAGGCATCATTCTCGCAGTTGACGCCAGGACATTTGCGCGGCTGTGCGGCTGCTTGGTCCATTTTCTCTTGCAAAGACTCTATGCTCGCTTTGTATATATTCGTCTGAGGCTGAGAGTTGCCCGGAGTTCCTTGGGGCAGGGCACCGTTCGTCTGAGGCTAACACGAAGGATATGCGATATGCGTCGATGCGGCTGCCTCGGGATCTGTGCAGACCTAAAGTATAGTCGTAGGATATGCAAGCAACTTAATATCCCCGAAAGCGATTTCGAGCCAGGATTTGACAAAGTACAATGCTGGAAGATTGCATGTATTTCGCGAAGACGCTCCGAATTCTTTCAGCGGCAAGTGCCTAAACTTGAAGTCTCGCAACTTTTTGCGGCGCCGTGTTTTCTAGACCCACGCCGCTTTTGCCGCCACTTCCACTTTGGCGTCCGTGAGGCCCGCCTCGGCCCCATCCACCATAAATTGACGGTCTCGTCCCCCGGTTTGCCATCTGTGGACCGCGCCGACCATGGCACAGGCTTTAGCAATTGGCATATTTGAACGCATTTCAAACTTATAAGCCCATATATCCTAGCAAAATTTCTATAGGTTCAGATGATACGCCCAACCAAAGGCACATATTCGACCAGCAAAACTGCTGCGAACCAAGACGCAACGACATTGACGCATCCCGTGAGCAGTGTCCATAGCAGTGGCCCAAAAGAAGCAGGGATCCTGGAAGGATTGACTCCATGACAACCCATTAAGTGGTCAAGGTACAATTCAACAATGAGGCTGACGGGCGGATGGAGCAGAAGGGCCGCATACGAGTATCTTGCCAGGTTCAGTGGCCTTCCTCGGCGTTCATTGACCACCCAGGGATCATTGAAGTACTTTGAAAATGTACTTAGTAGACACGGCAGTATCATGGCGAAGCTCGCCTCGTTCCATACTGCGTACAGCAGGGCAGTAAAAGTCAAGCCACCCGTGATAGAATCGATGTCCAGGGGCGGCATTTCAACCGATGCGAAAGCAGCAGGGATATAGACAATCACACCAAGGGATATGGTGCTCAGTGCCAATGCGCAGATGAGGCGGCTGGCTGGTCGTTTCTGGACATGAAAAAGAAGGAAAGCGCAAGGGTCGTGGACTGTTTCCGAGGCCTGACCAAGGCCATATGCGAAGATGTACTGAGGAAGAAATGCGGGCTGGAGGTTCAGAGGACCGAACACGGCGCCAACTGGCCAAGCTTGTCGGACAGTGAAACTTAGAATGATGACCGCCATCCATAACTTCAAGATGGTTGAGGCGCTTCTCTGAGTGATCATGAGATAGGAAGTCTCCGTGAGATGTGTCAGAAACAATGCAACGGTATCAAATATCGCCAGCAGTACCGTATACCAGACCGGACCTTTGATGCCGGCCAACTTGACCCAAGAATCCCAGAAGATACTCCCGCTAAGAATGAGAAACCGTGGCATTGTTCGATGCCAGGCAGCTCCATTCGGCCCAAATGCCACCATCAGCACGTCCATCAATGGGTCAATAAACAAGGTAAAGAAGACGGCCGGTATCAATAGTCGATAGATGCGTACTTTCATGAAATGCGAAGACTCTCTCCTCTGGAGGCTGCGACAAATGGCAGATCTCGAGAACCAGCCAGACAAGAAGACAAATGAGCCCATGAAGAAGCTCTGATTCAGAGCGTTCATCGTTACAAGGGCAACGGAGAAAGGAGGAAAGCATCGCGACTTGTGTGGCCAGGACCCCAACCCGCCATAAGGAATTGCTGTGTGATGGATGATGACTAGAGCCGTGAGGGCGGTTCGCAGGTTATCAAAGTCTGCCCTTCGAGTCGGTTGTCCTCTCCTAGGAGGACGACGCGAGTCTGGTGCTTTCGCTAGCGAAGTCATCTCTTCGCGGATTTGCGCATCGCTGTTGCATACAAATAGATGGCGATTTTTGGAGGGAATTGAGACGAATGCTGGGTATGCGTAGAAGGTAGGCCCCCAAGCAGGCAGTAACAATATAGTCACGTGTTCATCAGCCTCGCCGGCACAGGGATTACCTGATTCGAAAAGAATCTCTGCCCTCCAGCACGCTGTAAGTTCATTAGCTGGAATCGAACTTGGTCGAACCAGTTGTTGATGTTGAGGGGTGTTCTGAACGGGCAGCGACCTGACATGGCTACGCCTCGCTTGCAAGCAGAGACTGTAGACCTCTAGCCATACTCCAGCTCGATCAGAATCATCCTATGTCTCTCGGAGTTGACTGCTGACCACAAAATCATGCTTTTCCAGCCAGAAGAGTGGTCTATAGCCGGTTGATCTCTGCTTAGCAGCATGTATCGGCCACTGTCCTTACACCGGCGGGTTGTACAATTCGCATGTTTGAGCTGTCCATATCCCGGAAGGATATTTGAGCTCTACCAATACCATATCCTGCTTGCTAGTATCTGCTCTGATGTCGGAGATACAGAAGTGTGTTTCCAGCCGTAACTCATTCCTGCAAACATTGATCATAACCGGATCGGCCGCGGTCCCGTTGAAAATGTCTTTTCAGTCAGAAAGAGCCGCGGGAGGGTATAGAGAGGCTTTGTTGCCACATACTGAGGCATCATGCAACCTGTTGCTCCGTGTCACCGGCTTGTTTCCATTCGAATTCTATTTCCGTTAGCTTGCGAGACTCCTTCGTGGACCAAGACAAACTTACTCTGACGGCACATGGGACAGAGTCCTTTTGATGACTCTTGTTGAATCCACGTCAAAAGACAGTGCTGTGCGCATGTTAGCCCTTTAATTCTAGCAGCACGGGGCAAAGGACGTACCATATGGAATGAATGGCCACATTTTCCCACAAGTAACGTACAGTCGTCGCCTGGGAATTTGCAGGTTGGGCATGTTCCGTCAAACTGTACTCGACAGATACCGCAGACTTCATCCTCGGGCATATCCCATCTCCATGTTGCAACTGCATGCCATTTTTTGATCTTGACCTTCATATTGAGGGACCGGGCAGAGGTGATAAGACAAGCGCAGGACGTAGGCTTAATGGGACAGGCCCGATTGTAAAGGATTCTAGGTAATGCTTAGCCACATGGCCGACGGTGAGACTCGTGCGGATTGAGAGTATGGGCGCAGGACTAGAGGTCTTCTTGTTGAGGAGTTAATAATCAGTAGCATCACATGCTGTGAATCGCGGTTGAAGTGCAGCCACTGTAGTTTCGTTTGGGCTCCCGAATGCGGCCAAAAAGATAAGTTCCCACTACTAGTACGTCAAGACGCAATTCACAAGTTCCGTGCAGTGAAGTGCGTGGGGAAACCTTCGCTCGGCTAAACTGCAGAGCTCAAAGAAACCTCCAGTTCCGATATTATCGCATATCATATGCAGCTGTTGGGCCTCTGTCCATAACCTGAGACGTATGTCATGAGTTGGAATTGTTATGGGCCTTGCTAAAAACGATTCAGAGATCTACTTTGTCCCTGGCACGGTGGAATGATCGGCTGATCGTCTCAAGAATGACAATCATCACAGCAACATCGCCTGTCTGGCGTCATGGAGCCATCCGTCCCCTCGGTGCCTTGTACAGTAGAACTGCCAACTCATCCGCGTCATTCATGCGGCGCGTGTTTTCCTCCTACCTGGTCTCGCCGAAAGAGCACAACGATGCACTTGAGAAGAACGCTTCCAGCACGGGAGCAAACGCCCCTAAAGTCATCCCTATCTGTGCCGCATGGTTCATGCCCAACGATCCGGAGAAGAGAACGGGGCTTGAGGTGTTCAAGAAGAAAAGAATTCCCACGGCAAGATTCTTTGACATCGACGAGATAAAGGACAATGAATCTCCCTACCCACACATGCTACCCACCTGCGAGGCCTTTGCCGAGGCCATGTCCAAGCTCGGAGTGAACAGGCATGACGAGTTGGTGGTCTACGATACCGAAGAGCTGGGCTTGTTCTCCGCCCCCAGAGTTGCCTGGACGATGCGAGTGTACGGCCACCCCAAGGTACACATACTCAACAACTTCCGAATTTGGTGCAAGGAGGGCTACCCTATAGAGACGGGACCACCCATGGTTCCCAACATCACCAAATACCCCGTCCCTAGCTACAACACGGATATGGTGGTCAAATTCGCCGAGATGAAGACGATCGGATACGATCAGGGCAAAGAGGGTTCGGAAGAAATCCAAATTCTGGATGCTCGATCCAAAGGCCGCTGGGAGGGAAGTGAACCAGAACCCAGGCCGGGTTTGAAGTCCGGACATATGCCTGGCTCGACCAGTTTGCCGTTCCAGGAGCTTCTAGATCCTGAGACCAAGGCTCTCAAGCCACGAGAAGAGTTGCGTAAGATCTTCGAGTCCAGGGGGCTCGACCCAAAGAAGCCCTTCATTGCGACCTGTGGTACGGGTGTGACGGCAGCCATTCTCGAAGCTGCCCTGAAAGAGGCAGAGTTTGGTACCGAAGATGACCGAAGATTGTACGATGGCAGCTGGACGTAAGTTTTGTCTCCATGACGACTTTTGAGGGCGGATGCTGACTTTACACAGGGAATGGGCGTCTAGAGTCTCTCCTAACAGTGGTCTGATAGTGTCCGGTGGTGCGGCTGCATAAGGTAGCCTTTGGTGCGAGATTGAATCGGGAATCACGATCTCCTGCGAGGTTCTTGTGCAGCATCGTCTTGAGGTCTTTGATGGTTAGCGATGGCGCAACGGTTTTTTCTAGGGCACACTGCGGTCTTCATCCTGCAAAAATGAGCCGTCCATTGGGAAACTCTTCTCGTTCTCCCCTATATTCCAGACTCACATGTACTCAGCCGAGACTCGTAGCCCTTGCACGACACTGTTGCCCGCACGAAACAGTATGGTATAGGGTGCCAGTGCGGTGTACAATGTACCGTGTCTTTGGGGGAAATGACCCGTCAGGTGGAGGGCTCCACTCAACTTTTGTATAATTACATACTAAATACCTCTAGTATCTCGCCATTACATGGAATTTATTTCTCTCCACGACTACCTACAGCACCACCACAAATAAAGCCATATATCACCTATCCCACCCACCGCACGCATCGCACCGGCGCTCTCGTGTCTCTCGTTTGCCTGTGCCAGAGCCCTCTGCGTAGCAGCTATTGTCTCTGTCTCTGTCTGTGGCAGGGTAAACGGGCTCTCATCTGGCATGAGCGCAAGTTGACATGACAGCGGCCGGGAAAGATGTCGCGAAATTTCTAAAGAGCACACTACGCCTACCGTCGACCAGCTTTCCACCAAGAGCCAAACCGGCCGATATTGCCAAATATCTTCCAAGATGCACCGATGACCTGTACGCCTGGCAGCGGCAGCACCGACCTGCCAATGCCACAAATACACCAGACAGCACGAACAACTCGAACAGCACATTCGTCCTGCACGACGGGCCACCCTACGCCAATGGCGAGCTCCACGTTGGCCACGCGCTGAACAAAATCATCAAAGACATCATCTGCCGGTCGCGGCTGGCGGAGGGAAAAAGAATCGACTATGTTCCCGGCTGGGACTGCCACGGACTTCCCATAGAGCTGAAGGCGCTGGAACAACATGGATGGGAACGCGGACTCGGCCAGGGCGTCGACCCCGTGGCGATCCGCAAGGCGGCGCGCAAGTTCGCATACAAGACGGTCGAGAAGCAGATGGCGGGCTTTCGGTCCTGGGCCGTCATGGCCGACTGGCAAAACCACTGGAAGACGATGGACAAGAGCTTTGAATTGCGTCAGTTGGCCGTGTTCCAGTCCATGGCGCAGCATGGACTGATTTATCGCAAGAATAAACCTGTCTACTGGTCCCCTTCATCGGGCACCGCTTTGGCAGAGGCCGAGCTCGAGTATCGGGATGACCATGTCTCGAATGCGGCGTTGGTCAAGTTTCCACTCCTAGAACATGATATACTACCGGCACATGAAGAACCGATCCACGCTTTGATATGGACAACTACGCCCTGGACACTCCCTGCAAATCAAGCTATTGCTATCCATTCCTCCTTGCAATACAGCCTTGTCAAGTCTGCCACTCATGGCCTCTTAATTGTGGCGTATGCCAGAATACCGTATCTGGAGGAGACAATTGGTGAACAAATCCAAATGTTGGTCGAGGCCATTCCCACCGACAAGCTTTTACAGAGTACTTATTCTGGCATGAGCGAATTTGGGCCCGGAGCGGCAAACAGGCCCATCATCCATGCGGATTTTGTGTCTGCACAAAGTGGTACAGGTCTCGTCCATTGTGCTCCGGGTCATGGTATGGAGGACTACGAAGCTCTCCAGCCTCTGATACAGACTTCCAGAGTGGCCGTTAGAGCGCCGGTCGACAATCTCGGTCGCTTTGATAACACTGCATCTCTTACAGATCCCAACATTCTGGCCGGGAAATATGCTTTCAAGGAAGGAAACCAGGCTGTTCTGGATCTTTTGCAGAGACATGGCCTTCTGGTTCATCGACATGAATATAGACACAAATACCCAATTGATTGGCGGACCAAGGAGCCTGTCATGATCCGTGCAACGGCGCAATGGTTTGCTGACATTTCAAGAATCAGGAACGACACACTGCACGCCCTGGAGGCCGTTCACTTCCTCCCCGAGACAGGTAGAAGCCGTCTCCGCAGTTTCGTGGAGAACAGAAGTGAATGGTGCATTTCACGGCAGCGAGCTTGGGGCGTCCCTATTCCTGCAATCTACCACAAGGACACCGGGGAAGCCGTTTTGACGTCTGAAAGCGTCGGGCATATCATAAAGGTGATTGAACAGAGGGGAATTGATGCTTGGTGGTCGGACGCCCACGACGATCCTGCTTGGATACTTCCAGAGTTGGTGTCATCAGGTTCTTCTGAATATGTTCGTGGCATGGACACAATGGACGTGTGGTTCGACAGCGGGACAAGCTGGACCTTTATGCTTAAGGATGTCAACGGCTCTATCCAACCCAGAACTCAGTCGGCGCCGCTGGCTGATGTTTATGTTGAGGGAAGCGATCAGCACAGAGGATGGTTCCAATCGAGTTTGCTTACCAATGTCGCCTACCAGAAAACCTTGCAGCAGAATGCTACCGCGTCAGACCCGGTATCATGCCATGCGCCGTTCCGCGTCCTAGCCACCCATGGCTTTACCTTGGATGAGCATGGCAAGAAGATGAGCAAATCCCTTGGGAATACTATCGCGCCTGATCAGATAATAACGGGTATTGAGGCAGCTTCGAAGACATCGTCAGCTACTGCGAAGACGCCGCCGAAGACCAAGGGAAAGCGTGAGCACCATCCGCTGGGCCCGGACGCATTGAGAATGTGGGTGGCCAGTAGTGAATGGACAAAGGATGTCGTCATCAGCGAAGTGGTCATCAGTTCTGTGCACAATGCCCTGGACAAGTATCGTCTTACCATGAAAATGCTCCTGGGGATGTTGGGCGATTTTGATCCGCGGATGCTCGTCCCTTATGAGAATATGTCATGCCTCGACCAAGTTGCAATGCTGCACCTGTACAAGGTTTGCCAGTCTGTGCGAAAAGCGTATTCGGACCTTGAGTTTCACAAGGCCGCTTCTGCCATGAATAAATGGGTGGTGGCAGACTTGTCAAGCTTTTACTTTGAGGCGGTCAAGGACATAATTTATTGCGACAAGCAGGAAAGCCCAAGGCGGCTGAGTGCTCAAACAGCACTTCACCATATCTTCTCTCAATTCCAACACATGCTTGGGCCGATCGCACCACTGCTGGTCGAGGAAAGCTGGGAGCACAGCCCTGAGAGCTACAAGTCAGAGATTGAGCACCCACTGAAGCTGGTTTGGGCCTACCCTCCAGAAGAATGGTACCGTCAGGACTTGGAGCGGGCGTTGCCGACGATTATGGCCATCAATTCTGGTGTCAAGGCCGCTCAAGAAACGGCTCGTAAAGAGAAGCTTATGGGCCAGTCGCTGGCATCGGACGTCAAAGTCCAGCTCCGCCGAGGAGTTGAGCTGTCACTCATCCCTAAGGACACTCTGAAGGAGATCCTGGTGGTCTCGGAAGTCGACGTAACTTGGCCGGAAGTTGTTGATAAGGCGGAGGAAGTTACCGCTGTTTCCGGCCGAGAATGGGTGCGTTCGGCTGATATTGTATCAGCAGAAGGGCAGATCCTCGGAGTTGCTCATGTCATGAGTCCCCACGGGGACAAATGTGCCCGTTGCTGGAAGTATGTGGTTCAACCTGAAGAACTGCCAAAGGAGTCCGAGTCCAGCGACTCCGAAAAACTGCCGCTCTGTGGGCGGTGTCTGGATGCTGTTGCGCAGTACCCAAAGTAGAGGACTGTACACCCATTGCTAATAGGTAGATATTCGTGTACAATTATTGTGTACTATCATGCTCTCTTCTCACTGGCGAACCTTATAACAGACCGCTCAAAACCCCGTAGTGCCAGTGTATGGACTGAATGTCAAGCCAGGCCATCATGTGATGGTCGATCCCAGGACATTGCATCAGTCACGAGTCAGGCCAGCTGCCGGTGCAGAAACTGGGACGATCATCGCCGCACTGCAGGGCGGTGCAGTAGTGCAGCGTAGGTCATGGGATGCAGTGTTTGTTCTTGACAGCTGAGGCTCAAGGGCAGTAGTAAAGTCCTCAAAATGTGAGTTGCATCAAACCATACTTGCTTTCACCTATCTGCTTATACCGCTCTGTAAATCCTTGATTAGGCGAATAGTCCGGGGGCGAGAGCAGGGATACTAGTATGTGCAGGGATCTGACTCGCATCGTTTCCAGCTGTATACAATTCCGTGGTTGGAGACCGGTCAGGGTGTTCTCCCAATACAATGCTCCGCAGACATGCATGGAAATTATTAGACCTCTTGTACCTATACAACATTGTACAGTGGTAGTACTGTTCAGAACGAGAGTCGATAGCAAGGCAGTATCGAGACAGCGAACTCCCGGACTTGTATACTTAGGAAGTTGCAGCAAAATAATATCATAATAATAGTGCAGGCCCTCTGGATTCACGGCTCAGTTGTACAATGTTGTACATCGTAGAGCAGGAGCTTTCGGCAGCAGGTCGAGGTCGCAGTCTCCACAAGGACTGCCGACGTCATTCGTGACGTCCAACTGGATCACTGTGGACGAGCACCTCGAATACCAGTGCAGAACATGATATGATGCAGAATGTCCAAATTCGCGGATTCGAGTCGCTGAGGCCGCCAAAGACGAAGTGCCATTCCTTTCTGTTCTTCGCGTTTAGAGGTTGTATGTGCGTTTGAGAATCCCGCAAGACGCGACTAATGGATTGTTCTCGTGATTGCTTTGCAGTTCGCTGTTGGTAGAAAACCAGACACGGTGTGTCAGCGCTGGCGGTCCAGGCCGCAGCCAGACGTGTCACTTGAATCCTCAGCAGGGAACTTGACTTGTCACGCGTGGCTGGTGCAAGCAGTTGACGAGATCATTGGCCCCTTCAGGCTGGCGCCTGCGCAAGCTAGGCCGCAATGGGCGCTACCAAGAAAAAGATCCCAGGAAGGTGCAGTATCGAAACATGGGGCGCCCCTGCCTCGGAGGGCCATGTTAAAGGTGTGCCCCGCAACTTGTGAACGATCTTCCCACTCTCATCGGACGCATCGGACATCTGCATTTCAAGCACTGCCTAGCCAGGAATCGAACTTGAAGCTCCTCCGAGAAGAAACCAAGGGCATGCAAGTCCGATCCAACTGATCACCACTGAAAATGCTCAAGACGTAAATATTCTGCATCGAACTAGGCGGCAGCACAGTGGCAATTGTAGCAGTTTGTGAGATGGGACACTGCACTGCTTCAATGGAGCGGCAGACAGGCGGGGGTGCTGTGAGCCAATGCCGTCAACGCGTTGGCAGGCCGATGGACGGTGAGGCGAGTTGCTACTGGAGCTCCTTCGTCATCACTCCTGTTGTCCTCGTCCTCGTCCTTCCTGCTACCGACCACAACCGACTGCCCGCTGGCAGGTGACTTCTTAGGAGTAGTACTTATGTCCACAGCTTCTTCCTGACCTCCCCTCTCTGTACCACTGTATTTCCTTCAACTGCTGCTTTCCATATTCCATCCATCCCAACAACGGTAAAACTGCGTACACATCTCCATCTATTCCACGGCCTACCGTTTTCTCGCCGTGTCTGTTGTTGCCATAGCATACCATAAAGTTTCATTGACACTTGTTTCTTCCACGATCTGAATTCACGTCCACAATGATCGTCTATCCAGATATGGCGAAGACGGGGCTACCGTCGGCCACCTCGTCGGTGGCTCCCATCCCTACCGTCATTCCGAACCCTACAATCTATGAACAGGCAGGAGTTGTAGGGCACCGAACCCTCTGGTATGCTAAGTTGTCCTCATAAGCCGGGTGCAGTTGCTCACAAAGTGGCAGGGTCGTAACGGTTCTGATGGCCCTTTCATCGCTCGCCTTCTATGGCATGGCTTACCGCGTGCCTGTGGTATGTTGAGGCTTCCCAGCAATCCGCTTCCGCCTTTACTGACCAGTTGCAGCAAAAACGGCTGTTCCATATCCTGACTGCCTTCATCACCACCTTCGCCTTTCTGTCCTACTTCGCCATGGCGACTGGAAGCGGATTCGGCTATACCAAATATACCGTGACTGAGTCTCACAAGAAGGTGCCAGACACACACCAAGTGATCAACCGTGAAGTCTACTGGGCAAGATATGTTGACTGGACCATCACAACCCCGCTTCTCCTGCTGGATCTGGCTCTCCTGGCCGGTCTTAGTGGTGCCAATATTCTGGTTGCCGTTGGAGCCGATGTCATCATGATCTTGACGGGTCTCTTTGCTGCCTTCGGCCATAACAAGGCACAGACATGGGGCTGGTATGCATGGGCTTGCATTGCTTATTTGGTCATCATCTATCAACTCGCCTTCAATGGACGGCAGGCTGTGGCCAACAAAGACAGCAAGACCAAGGCCTTCTATGGCTCCATTGCCGGTTTCACTTTGATCGTCTGGACTCTGTACCCTATGTAAGCGTCTCATGATTGGTCATCCCGAATATCACAGCTGCTGACAAGAAATATAGCATCTGGGCTCTTTCTGAGGGTGCCCATATCATCTCTGTTGATGCCGAGGTCATTGCATATGCTGTTTTGGACATTCTCGCCAAACCTGTGAGTAAAGCCGCTGGCTTCCGATAAAACATTCTAACTGGTTGCAGGTATTTGGTTTCTGGCTCTTGTTCACACATGACAGCATGGCTAGCACGTAAGTTGTCTCCATCAGGTTACTGTGAGCGACACTGACAACTGTAGCACCCCATCCCTTGAAGGATTCTGGGCCCATGGCTTTGGCACCCAGGGAGCTCTCCGCGTCGGGGACGACGATGAAGCTTAAGGGCATTTGCCGATGTCCGAACCCAACTTTGGCCGAGGATTCCCCGCAAAACCCTCTCCCAAAGAAGCAGGACGATAATGAGCACGGGGGACGCGGTGCAAGGATAATGACGAAGACGGAGGAGGAGTGGTAATGAGCGCCGATGCATATTGGGATCACCTTTGAAGTGCATCACCGTGCAGGCTAAATTGATCACAAGCATTTTCTTTCTCGAGCTCGGCCTTTGTCTCTCCGCAGCAGCTCGATGTGAACAAGCTAAGCGAACCAATTGTACACTAGCAACCTTTATTTCGCTGCATGACAAAAATCTGGCTGAAGGTTGCACGGCACAATGACAATTTTTTTTCCAGAGCCAGATCATCCGTCTTTCACCCTACATCTCTCATGATATATGCCATTCCCCAGGTTTTGTCACTTCCAACCGACCATAGCCATGTCTGTGGTGTGCTGCGAGGCGTTGACGCCGGCCCAGGCTAGGAAGAGCGAGTCGATCGCAGCCTCCCGCAACGATGGTGCGTCGGTTACAGTGTAACTGCACTGAACCTTTGAAAATCGCCATTCCCAAGCCTTCGGGTTCTTCGGGAACGCCTGACAGTGCTCACCTGGCGGTCAGCTCTTCGGGCCGTGCCGGAAATGGGCAATGGACTCTTGACTTCTTATATCTTGCCTAATGATATGTCTCTCTTTTCTCGGAGGAGGGTGGTTCATCTGTTTGAATCTTCTGTTGAAGTTGCGTGCTGGCTCAGACTGAGAATTATAATTACGCCACGACTTTCCTGCTGCAACCAAGAAAACAAACATTGGTGTTGACCAGGGATCAAGCATGCACTTCTCACTCTGTTTTGCCACCGCCTTGCTGCTGGCATTGTTTGGCCAGGTCTATGCGCTCCCACCACCATTCACTATCAGGTACGTACAGGGACATATAATTCTGTGACTGGGGCCACCAGTTGTCTCTCCTGGAGGCACACTTTGATCTGGTGTTGGTGGTCATAGTAGGGGGCAGTATTTGAAGACCTCTGCTTGAGGTGTATCCAATACTGAATTTTGAGGCTGACCCCCCGAAACCTCTGGCAGTGTCGGATCGATTGTACCAGGCTCTATCATACCAGGCGGACCGATTAAACCGGACACCACTCAACCAGGTGGGCCGATTATACCAGACACCACGTTGCCAGGCGGTCCAATTGTCCCAGACACTACGGTACCAGGCGGGCCTATTCAACCAGACCCAACTCAACCCGGCGGACCCATTCATCCACGCCAAATCACTCTGCCAGGCGGATCTTTCCAACCAGGCGGACCTATTCAAACTGGGGTATCCTTCCAACCAGGCGGACCTATTCAAACAGGAGGGTCGTTTCAACCAGGCGGACCTATTCAACCAGGCGGACCCATTCAGCCACGTCAAGTCACTCAACCAGGCGGCCCCATCAAACCATGTACATATACCGCGTACACCAAGCCGGACGTCAACTGGGGCCCAACATTTACCAGTTACACGCTGACGACGTATACGTACAAGCTGTACGATTGCGGAGGCTGCACTGCGATTGAAGTGCTTCCGCTGTTTCATATTCTCGTGGTAAGGTTCCTACCTACCTTATGGGGGAGAGGGTGGTGGTTCCTCTCCTCGCCCTTTCATTCTTTTTTCTCGGGGGGTTGTGCTTTACTAACTCGGTGCACCATGGGTGCTTGTTGCTTGCTTATAGGAAGTCAAATACTCCACTACTATCACAGCGTCGACGGCGACCACTGTGACAAGGGCCGAATGCGATGGGATCGTCTCAATCCAAGCAGCGTGATCGTGGCCATGATGCTATGAGGTGGCGAGGAGAGAAACCGATTTTGGGAGTGTGACTGACCACTGAGTGGCTGATCAGACTATATGTCTTTAATTCGTTCGGTGGACATCATGTGTCCCGAAGTCGAATGCAAGTATGTTGATGGGGCCCAGCGTAGTTGGTGACTGAGAATTGATGATGTTGATGAGCAAACAACTTGAACCAAGTAAAGCAAGAGGGACGAACAGGAAAGACAGAAAAAGGAAACGGAAACGATTCCAGCCGGAGAGGGATATATCGGTCCGGTCTATTGTGGCTATACTAGTATGTTAGTCCAGCTATCTATTTTATCTTACCTAGGTGACCCGGGTTTTGTTTCGCGATTACTGGTACGCTTATCTACCATGGAAGAGAACAACAGCCCGAGGCAAAGGAGGGAGGGAGTATCTATCTCTTATTAGCATGGATCTAATCGGTTGTGTCTCCTATGCTCCTACTTTCAGTCCATTGTAGAAGATATCCAGCACGACCACTAGTATCAGCTCATATCATGCTGTTCGTGTTCGAGAGCTGCTGCTTTGCTACCGCGTTTACCATAGCATTGCGAGATCTTGGTATCCACACCAAGCGCGGAGGCAGTTGGTCGGTGGCAGCCATCTGCGGCGGGACGGTCTGGCCCAGCACGACGGGTGCTGTTGTCACGGCTCACAACGCCCATTTGCCACACTCATTCTGAGGACTAGGCATATGTGGGCATGGTATTCCCTACCTATGTCAATCTGTATCAGCGCAAGAGGATGGATGTGCACCGGACCGCAGGGGTTCATATCGTCCCCCGGAATGAGAAGGAGGTTGAGCTTGAGAGGGACCGAAGCATCCTGCCTGGGTAGCCGCGGGCGGTTGGGATCCATGGGGAGGATGTCAAATAATTGATCAGGTCACATGTAGTATGGAATGAAGGTGGACAGTCAACTATATGTTGGACAATACCTGTACAGTCCAAGATGATGACCGAAGACCTGAAGACAAGCCAGCCTTGGACAACTTGAAGGGGCAATTTTCAGGCGTTGGAATAGCCATCCAAACGTGATCTGGAGACAGAAGGTGTTTGTCGGCGGAGCAAACGTGTCCTACCTTAATAGAACTTTGTCACAACTCCTCCATAAAATGGTGTCCTTGTACTGTGGTGTGCTTGATGTGCCTTATGTGTGTCTGTCGATAAGAAAGCTGTGATATGCACACGTGATCCTATCAACTGCACTTTGTGGCGGTGCAAGGCTGAGCCAATCCTTCGCCAAAGTCTCATTAAAGCCTCAGTGAAGCCTCAACGAACTCTGCCTCCCTCCCCCGAGGCTTCGATGCCCAAATGTGAAGTTTCACCAGCCAGAAAGTGGAGCACATCAACAGTAGTCGGTGGCCAAGGGCTCCATCAAGCATCTGGAATTGACATGACACTCAATTCCACTCAAGCGCCCGAGCCCGGTCTATCTCCACCTGGATATGGGACTTTCAAACATACGACAGCCTTCCGCAGCCCCTTTGCTTGCGAACTACTACCACTCCTCATCCAGCCCTGAGTAGAGCTCAATCCTCTCACAGCGAGACCGCCAGTACCACTTCGCCGTTCTGCATACTTGATTTCGTTCCCTGCGACTGGCGCCTTTTCCGGGCGTCTTCCCACTAAATCAGACCCAACCGCTCACACAAAACAACCCAGCCCCAAACAGCCGCCTCTCCTTCACAGCAAACGCCCTGCAAGCGAGTTGGACAGTGAAAGACGTCGCGGGGCTTGGTCGGAGAAACAAAACAAACGTGTCCTTCAGGACACAACAAGCCGACAGGCCTCCAATAGCAGCATACCATGCCCAAGTCTGCCGGCTGCGGGCCGGTGCAGTCATCCGTGAACATGCTAGTCCAAGAGATGGTGCTGGACAATGACTCGAACCAGTCTCAAGATATCTATGAACGACACTTTGCACCAATGAAATCCTCCAAGTCGGACGTTCCATTTCCTCCACTAGCCACGCCGCGAAAGTGCGCACCTTCAGTCACCTGCGTTACAGACCGGCCGGAACAGGATGGGCAGTCAATGGGAGTCCTCACGGTCAAAGCGACCAGCCTCCCACTATTGCAGTCAGACAATGATAGGATGGATGCGTCGATGCAGAGCGACGGTGATGGAGACGTTGTTCAAAGGCCTCCTGAACAAGCCAAGGCGTCGCTGCACGACCTTCCTCTCGAAGTGCAGGGCAAAGTGCTCGACTTCATCTTCGGAGACATGCACTCGGTATATGCGGCCAGCACATCACTACGAGGAAAGAGCGTCTCTTCTCTCATGCGACATCCTCGAAGAAAAGCAGTTGCGGACCTGGCTCTTGTGTCGCCTGCATGGCGAGACCTGGTCCAGGAACGAATATACCGACACATCAAGATCAAGGGCACTCGGGCGGGCCTCGCGGAATCAGCGGACTTTTTCCTCAACCACATGCACCTAACCAGGCTCGTGCGTCATATCGAGTTCTGGGTTCCCGTATGGGGAGACAAAGCTTCTTTAGAGGGTCAACGATCATCAGGTCCGATGATGGGAGGAGGGGGAGCAATGCCAGAGCGGAACGGGGGGTATCATCATTTCGCCAGCCAGACGAACGAGAGTCTAATCCCTGCCAACGACTTCTTGGGATACGGCTTCAAACTGTCGGCGTACTCGGCCACACTGTCGGAAATCTTCAGCCACATCAGCTGTTTCTTCCCGAACTCGCGCGTCTTCACCCTCGAAGGCGGCCACTGCAAGCAATCCAACATGATCCGACACTTCCCCCAGACTCTCTTCCCAGATCCCAACCAGCAGCTGGAGAAACTGCCCAACATCCGAACGTTCGCCATGCGCGGCGCCTGGAACATCATGCGGAATTACAGCCACTGGAAGACGATTGAGTTGGCCCTGCCCAACGTTGAAGAATGGCACTGTGGCTACGCAAAGCCTCGATTCGAAGCAGATGCCACCATCAACACCATTCTGCAGAACTTGCCTTTACAACTGCGCCACATCAACATTTCTCTCGATGGCATGTACAGCAAGGATCCGATGACGGTGGGATCCAGCTATTTGCCCGGTCAACCTCATTTGTGTGAGCGGTTAGGCAAAGCCCTGCCACATCTGGAGTCGTTGACGTTCACCGGCAAAATCTGCGAGTGTCTCTGGACTTCGGCATTGGCCGCGCTCTCCGGCGTCAAGGAAGAGCCGCGGCTCAAGTCGCTGGAGATTGTGGTCAAATCCTGCTGTCGGCAACGAGTCACGGATGTCGACCCGCAGACCGGCGAGACGATTGTCCACGAGCTCGGGGGCGTCATGGCTGACGGCGCAGGTATCACCAACCTCGTCTTCATCCGGGCGTTCGAACGCTTGGTCATGCATACCGTTGAGGCATTGCCTCGGTTTCCTCACCTCAACTACGTCCGCATCCGTTTCATCGACCTCGATTCTCCTTGCACCTTGCTCAACCCGTACTGGCAGCTTGAGGGGAAGAAGGTGTATGGGATCTGGAACGAGGAGATTGTGGAGCGTTTGAGTGAAGTGAGGCCGGATGTCGGGTATGTGGAGCTAGGCGATGGCATTGAATATGCTGGCTATCATCGAAAATCAAGTTCAGGTACTCCCAACGTCACCGGGGTTGGTGACAGCAACAACAACAACAATACGACAACTGGCGTGGGAGCAAGTAGTCCTACTTCGAGTTCGAGCGCCATGCTTGGGATCGGCTCTACTTGCAGTCTGTATCCGAAGCTGAAGCCGCGAAGCATCAAGACAAGCAGTTACAAAGTCGTTGCCGATGCGAGATAGCGTCCCACATCCAACAACGAGGTGACAGCGGGTGCAGCGTCAGTGGGTCCAGCCCAGTGATGGCGGGTCAGGGTGACGAAGAACTGAAGTTTTGAGATGTGCTGCCTCCAAGCACAAGCTGAACTTGAACAATATTTCAACCACCCCAATGATGTCGGGCATGCACGAGGGCAGCCTGGAGGAGTGCATTTTTCATCGCGTTTTGAATTCTGGCGGAGGCGTGGGGCTACGGGGACTGTTTTCGCGAGGCGTGACCGGGTGGGTGGGCATGAATGAAAGCATGGGTTTGTTGTTGGCTAGGATTCAACATCACTTCAAGGGGCGTTTTCTTTTTTTTGTTTTTCCTTTGCAGAAAAGCTGGTATGGGGTGGGAATTGTACTAGCGGCTGCCCTGAACTTGAACGAAAAGCAAGGACGGGACTGAGCGGAGCGGATAGGAGTCACCTTGCTGAAGCATCACCTTCTGTGCGTCTGGGGTTAGTGGCTGGCGGTTTGCTTTGCAATTGTCAGAGACAAAGGCGAGGCTGGAGGGATGAACAGAACTCAATTTGGGCAAAAGGGCTGATTCCAAAATCGAAGTAATAAACTCATTGAGCAATCGAAACTTGACTGCATCGAGGTGGCCGATATCCTTGACTTTATTACAATTTCCAAAAACTCGCGTAAACCTACAATACATGCACACAAAGGATATCTAACGGGTACTATCTCAGGACAACTGCACAAGGTGCATAGCGGAGGACAGGCTCATGGGTAGCCGAATTAGTCCAGCCATGCGCCGTTGTCCAATCCGAGCAGTTCAGGTACTCTTCAACACCCTGTTCCGCGGGCCTAGATGGACACTCGCAATACCGCTGATGTCGAAGTTGGTGTAAGTCGCCGGTCTTGTTGGAGATGTTTCATCATCTGCGCTTCCTTTTCCAGAAGTGGATTTTGTCGATGTGAACGACGTGGTCCCCGAGCCCCGAGCTGGTGTGCCCACAGGCTTATTGTCGACCACGTCCTGGGCCACGAGGCCGAGAATCCAACAATTGATGGCGAAGAAGGCCAAACCTGCGGCAAACAAGCCCGGCACAAAGGTACTCCTGCCCAGGAATTCGAGCTGGTAGGCTTGCTGTAACCAGGCCGCCTGGCCCAGCACCCAGAGCAGCAGGGCGGTCAGGCCGAGGGCGGGGCTTTTGGTCAGCGACGAGGCCGGCATGTATAATGGTAGGAAGATCAGATACCACAGGAAGTACTGGGAGGTGCAGACCTTGTTGAAGGTCACAAAGGCAAGGGTCTGGGCGAGCATCGCGGCCGGCAAGTCTCGTTTGGCCATTGCAAGTGGAATAAGACAGGCCGAAAGAAGTAATTGAGGGACAAAGGCGAGAGATTCGGATGAGAAGGCGGCCGCTGATGGGGAGGAAGATCCGGCAGAAGCAGCTCCGGCTCTCTGGGCCGAGGAAAGATATAGAAGAGTGTTATATGGAGAAAAGTTGTGTCGGTGGTCGATTCGGGTGAGATGGTGGAGAAAAGTGTGCTGCAGGAACGGTGGGCCGTACATGTTGTACATTAGCACGTTGAGCGCAGTGAAAGTGAGCAGCGACGTGGAAATCAACAAGATTCGGTCCTCGTTGAGGAAAGTGGCCAGTTTCTGTATGGTGTTGTTCGATGAGGAGTTGGGTGTCGTAGTAGTTTCAGGGGTTTCCAGCGCCCATAGCATGCTGGCTCCGTAGATGAAGGGGTAGATCTTGAAATGTACGCAAACTCCTAGTAAAGTCCCCGACAGTGCGATCTGTTTCGTCTCAAAGGCCCAGAGGAGCGCCATGACAAGAACGCAGAGAAAACCTTCGCTGCTCCCCCGTGTGCTGATGTTGGCGACCATCGGATTCAGAAGCCACACGCTGGCATATTTCAGCGCTTTTGTTTCTTCCAAACCCCGTCTCTTCATAACCATCAATATGAGCCATCCTGCAATCAGGTCCGATAGTGCAAACAGCACTTTGCCAAAATGGAACCAGTGCCCTCCCCAACTGGTCGGGAGGAGAATCCATGACAACAACGGAGTGTACCGGTACGTGGCCCGATCGTATGGAGATGAATGCCTCGCAACGGCCCGCGCGGCATCGGTAAAGACGTAGTAGTCGATGTCGGTGTATTTGATGGCTGACACAGAGTCTTGGTACACTCCGTACACCAGCAGGATTGCCCGTAGGAGCAAGGCTGTGGTGAAGACGGAGGTGCGGGAGGAGAACAAGGATTTAAGTAACGACGGCATTATGTGGGCTGCATGACTTTGGCTGGTTCCTGTTCCCTGCTCTTCAGACGGATGACAACCTCATACCGACCCTGATGAAGGAGGAGCGTGAAAAGGAGGACTGCACGGCGGAGGGCGTACTGCCTGCTTACACAACGTTCGTATACTGCAACCTCAATGTGATCCGAAGTTTGAACTTGAAAGTTCCCATGGCACGCGAGCGTCATAAAGCGGCGAAGGTCAACGTCAGGCATTTGAAAAGCGGCAGGACACTCTTCACTCCCGTATCTCTGCATTCAAGTTTACGCCGCATTTTTATGCTACAGCCTCGTCGTCTTCATTGTTGCATGTTCGATCGCCAGAAATGGGAGGAACGAAAAGATCGCACGACGGGATGGAGATCGAACGCTCTTCCGCATCAGCGGAACAAAGCTCCCCATTCATTCCTATGTTTGAGTTCTTCCGCTCAGAGTTGGACGAGCATCATGACCGGAGAGAGCGCATTATCAAAGCATCCCGCGATGTCACTGCACAGAGTAAGAAGATGTGAGTGTACGCTGCTTGAGAGTTATGAGGAATCTACTGACAATCCTCTAGCATATTTGCTCTACAACGGTATGCTCTTGTGAAGAAGCCCTTCAGCGTAACTGGATAACTTAAGTTTGCAGGGTGAGAGAATTGGGGCAACCCATTCATGCATCGATCCTCAAACAAATCACACCAATGCACTCAACGATCAAAGATCTATTGCAAAGTATTGTGCCAGACCTGCAAGGACTCAATGCTTTCCGCTACTCCAACAACATTTCTGGCGGCATCCAGGAGTTCATGGAAGCCGTGCTTTTCCAGCACTATCTAATTACGCAGGGCGTCATGACCTACGAGGAAGCAGCCGCTCAATTGCCCCAAGGCCTAACGTTGACTTATGAGGACTATGTTCTCGGTCTATTCGACATGACCGGAGAACTCATGAGGTTTGCCATCACATACATGGCCACCAACGGGCGGTTACCTGGTTCGGATGGGGGATCAAAGGCCAATATTCTTACAGATATGCAATCTTTAAGAAGTGAGCTAGAAGCTCTTGACCCTCATGGAAGTTATGCGCTATCGAAGGACTTTGGCCAGAAACTCAGGGTCACCAAAACTTCCATCGAAAAGGTGGAGAACGGCGTGTACAGCATGATTGTGAGAGGCAAAGAGCGGCCAAAGGGATGGCGGCCAGACGTGTCTCTAACGGATGGGCCAAGAGAAGCGGACGCGGTGGAAAGCTATTGAAAGAGTTGTTTCTTTCTGGAACTTCTGGTACTTTGCCATGTTCTTCATCAGTCAAAATGCTGGGCTGCGTCGAGAGCTGTTGAATCAATCGCGTCCGATATGGAGGGACTGCGCTGAACTGATACCCATTTAAGTAGTGGGTTGCTCACATGCTCTCTGCACCTATTCTTGGTCCTTAAGCGGATTCGCGTCGGGCTCCAAGATCCCTTCCTTGACCAACTGCTCCGGCTTGGGTCTCTGTTGGATCTTCTGTTCCAGGCTATCCGCTCTCATATGCTTGTCAAGGCTGCGTTGGGTCGCCTGTAGTGCGGGTGCGGCGTTGGAGTCTGGGAGAATGTTTCCTGTTATGTTGTAAGAACGAGCGGTTCCCATTCTCATTCTGGGGATGAGTGTCCTTACGCTCAATCAACTCCTCCCGATCCGGCCGTTTCTCGAGTTGCTTCCTAAGATTGTCAGAGTGTTGCTGACGTTCGAGTTCATGCTGTTTGGCCTGGAGGGCTCTAGTGTGAGTCAGTACACTTATTCCAACCAGATAGCACCATGGCCTTTCGGGCAGGCTACTAACGGAGCGGCATTTGTATCCAGCAGAATATGGCGATTCTTCAAGTCCTGCACATCGGGGCGGTGTTGTAAATGTTTCTCGAGTGAGTTGCGGCGCTCAACCGGAGAAATCGGCTTGTCGTCAACCGCGAGGTCGGGGGTATTGTCTTCGTTGAGTGTGGTGGACATTGCGAACTTTGGATGTCGTCTTCAGATGGAATTGAGGGGCAATGCGGGTTGGTGAGTGAGCAGGGAGGGCAACAAACAATTGAATAAATGCTTGCGCTGGTGTATCTGACGTCGCAGTCACGGGCCACTTCATTCGCAGGGATGAAGATGGGTTACCAATGACGATAGCAGCCCCGACGATGGGATTTCGGGGGATGCTAATCGAGATGCCCTGCTGATCCGCTCCCTAGAATCCACCGCATTGCACACAATAACCGCCCGGAACTCCACGCGTGCCGCTGCCACTGACAAGCTGCGGCGCCGATGCGCCTGAGGGACATTGGGTTTGGAGCTCTCTTGGGGGTTCGCGACTTGCACCCCGCCTGCGGTAGCCTGTGCCTGCTAGCACTGGACAGTAGTACAGTACGCCAACGGTCATCGTGGCGCCAACTTGAACTGCGGGATCGATTTCTTTAGGCATCACTGCCGCTACTCATCGCCTTCACTTCAGCTCGCGTGTCGCGTCACATCAAACATCCAGCTTGCCTGAAAATCTTCCCACCAAGCCGTTCGTGAGAAGGCTGTACCAACGCCCATCCCTCTCTACCATGTTCCTACCATGTGGATCCTCGAATCGAACGATGACTTTCTCCAAGGGAAGCGTATGTGGCTCAAGCCCGGACAGAAATATCTTTTTGGGCGAGTGAAAAGAGAAGGCGTCCAATTTGCGATTGACCATAAAACTGTTTCAAGAAAGCATTTTATCATCATCGTGGATCCTGTGAAGGAAGGGGATGCGGCACATATCCATGCCCGTACGAGAATCAGTATCGAGGACCAAAAGTCCAAGAGTGGAACGTCTGTAAATGGTGAAATAATCAAAGGAGTTTCCAAAGAATTGAAAAGCGCCGAGAACTCAATACGACCAGGAACATGTCCTCATGAGATCATCATCAGATGGCAACCATGCGTGCTCACCTTCAACCTTCTCAAGAAGGAAATCAAGGCCGGTGTCCTCAAAACCAAACAGACCAGAGTTCAGAATCTGGACATCAAGGCCATCAGCGACTTTGTGTTGGAATATACTACTCATGTCGTGGCAAACAAACGAAATACCGCGAAAGGATTGCTGGCTCTGGTCACAGGCAAATACTTGGTGGCTGACTCGTTTATTGATGCTTTGGAATACGCGGCAACCCCGACGAATCTGAGCCAGGAAGAGAACCTGTCTCTACTGGAGAGTGACTTTGACAGTGCATGGCCAGACGCAAAAACTCATCTTCCTCCGCCCGGGAGGGAGCCCACTATCCGCCCGCCGGAAGCATACCAGCCTGATACGTCTCGGAGTACTGTCTTTGAGGGCTACACATTTGTGTTCGGTGACCAGACACAATACGATAACCTTCTGCCAGTCATCACCAGTGGTCATGGAAAGGCACTGTTATTTAAAGTGAGCAATGGCGAATCGACCGCGGACGATTTGCTCGACTTTCTACAGAAAGCCGCAGGAAGGAAGCATACAGGCGGAACCAGGAACTGGGCGGACGCAAGGATTATTCTAGTGCGATGGCAAGGCAAGGACGATCTGCAAGATTGGACAAACGCCTTGATCAACCAGGCTGCTCTTCAGATGGATCAAAGAGCCATTGACCAGTCAGAGTTCCTCGAAGCAATACTGGCGAACGATGCTAGTTTATTACAGCAGAGCATTCCTTTCGAAAGCACCACGGATGGTAGGGTAGCTCCTCCACCGTCCGCCGCGAATACAGTGGTCACACAACCACGAACAGAGTCCGCAGAAATTGGTGAACAGCGTAGATCGTCGCTGAGAGCAGAAGCAGCACCATCCGAAGCAGCTCCCAGCCAGACTTCAAGAGTAGACTCCGTCCCAAAATCTGGCCCGTCCCAAGTCTCGTCTGTTGCTGCTTCTCAGGCCAGCAATGCCCAACAAAGCATAACCCGCCCGTTCCAAGGGCCCCGCTTCACTCAAGGAAGTCGGTTCAAGAATTTTGACGATGACTTCGACCCAGACGCTGTTGTGGAATACAATGACGACGAACAGGTCGCGGACGATTCCGAGTCCGGCGCCGATACAACGGGTCGCACGCCGCTCTCAAGCATAAAAGAAGAACCACAGTCAGCAAAAAAGCGCCGGCGAACTCCATCCGAAGAACCTGAGGATGCATTTGCCGAGGAGATTGATAACCTCCTGCCAGCGGCGACTGCCTTCAAACGAAGGAAACTCGCTGAAGCACGAATCAATGGAAATGTTGATGTTGATGATGTCAGCAACAGAAATGTACCGCGCAAAGCAGCAGCAGCAGCAGCAGCAGCGAAGAAAGTGAAGAAAGAACGAGAGATAGATGTGCGTGAAATTGCCAGAGCGCAACGCGAGCAAAATGAGGAGGCGGCCAGGAGAGAGGAAGAGGAGCTAGAGTCTGCACCACCCTTCATCGAGGAGACAGGCCCGGCGAACTTGGTCACTGTGGTTGCGATGGAGCTACCTGTGCGCAACAAACGCAAACAGACCGTAGGCACAGATGGTGATCCGAGTGAAAATTGGGACCCAAGATGGAACGGCCGCAAAAACTTCAAGGCTTTTCGGAGAAAGGGCGAGGCCCCTCAACGTCGAGGTCATGCGAAGAAAGTCATTGTACCGCTTGTAGAGGTCAAGGGAAATACCTACGGCCTTGGTGAACAGTACTGGGAGAAAACGCAGGAGGAAAAGGAGCAAGAAAGAGAGCGCAAGAAAAAAGAGGGAGCCAGAAGCCAACGGACGCAGAGTCAAACACAGCGCACCAACGCCAGCCGGCAGTCCAGGACGACGGTTGTCTCCGATAGCGAAGATGACGACGGTTTTGATGGAGGTGTCGACCACCCTGTGTCCACCAGTCCTGGTATGACACGGCTTCAGCGCGAAGCAGCGGAGATTATGGACCATGAAATCGACCCGGACACGCCCAGACGGACCCGCGCCGCGGACAGAAGCCAGGCTTCCAATACCACTGCACATAGCGGATCGGGGGCGGCGACGGCGGCTTCGGGCAACAGCAATTCGACCTCGATGCCTGGGAAGAGAGCTGGCAGTTCGATCACCAGCAGTGCCCGTGACAACAAAAGGCAGAAGACGCTGCCTGTCACGGTCCTCCGCGCGAAGGACAGCGATGAAAACGACAGTGATGATTTGAAATTCCGGTTCGGTGCAAAAGCGCGTCGAGGCAGAGCCGGTCGTGGCAGAGGGCAGCAGTGATCAGGAAGTAAAACCCTCGTCGCTGGGCATCTGCGCCCTCCGTGGCTCAGGAGTTTCTTTCAGGACGGTGAGATTCATGTCGTACCTAGAAATAGCTAGACTAGACAGCGGGTTTGAGTATTACAGTACTTGAACACAGCGGCCAGTTTCCTCGTTGGGCAGTCTTAGTATTGCTAGAGGTCTAGGGGCAGCGTGCCGTCTTGTTTTCATATTTCCCACATAGAATGGCATGTCTGTACATCAGGATTTCCCCATATCAACATCTTCAAATCTTCTTTGATATTCTTTTTTCTTAACTCATGATTGACAATACACCCTGTGCGCAATCCCGACAATGCTCAGTCCGGGATTGGTGTCGGTGCAGTCAGCCTCTCGCCGATTCAGCAAGCATCATCCTACACAAAAATTGTCAAGCAGTAAGTACTCTATTTACCGCCAATACGACGGAGCCCTGCCCTTAAGGAAGCCGTCCCAAGCCTCGTCGAGGACCTTGACCACTTCATCTGGCAAAGGCCCCTTTTCCAGGTCGGCCAGGTTCTGCTGCAATTGACTGAAACTGCTGACGCCGATGATGATCCCGTCATTACCGCCCTTGTTAGCCAGTTTCAATTGAGAGTGGTGGACACACCATCGCAGGGCGGTCTCGACCAGAGTTAAACCTTGCTGCTTGACCACGGGCTCGATATGTTGGAGAGCTTGGAAGGTGGCGTCTTGGAAATAACGTTCTCTGTACATCTGTTGATTTCGGTTAGTTCTGAGATAGGATTTTGGAAGCGATTTATTCGATTGGGAGGTTGGACAAAAGGAGGTTGTTGTGTGTACATACCTTGCCCGTTCGTTCACTGGTGTTTGCGAATCGGCCTTCTGAGGGGATCTCGGATTTGGACTTGTATTTTCCGCTGAAGACGCCGCCGGCGAGCTGTTTTTGTTCCGGGTGATCAGTAAGTTGTTCGAGGGAGATCTGGGGATGTAAAGAGGAACTTACGGGATTGTAGACTACCAGATCTAAACCATATCTGTGGCGCGAGGTATTGTTAGCACATGCAATCATGCCTGCCCAGCGTTGGGTTTGGTTCTCTCTCTCTCACTTTCTGCAACAAGGAATCAATTCCTTCTCAATGTCCCGTGTAATGGCATTATACATGGCCTGGTAAATGGTAGGCTTGACCCAACCTCTCTCGTTGGCGATGTTCCAAATCTCGGCGACTTCCCAAGCGGCATAGTTGCTCAGTCCCAACTGGACAAACTTGCCCTCCTTGAAGAGGGCGTTGCATTCCTTCAATGTGGCTGCGAACGGGATGCTGCGGTCCGGCGCATGCAAGTAGAAGATGTCCACGCAGTCGGTGCCCAGCTCTTTCAAGCTCTTCTCGAGGCTTGCCCGCAGGTTCTCCGGTCTATGGTCGCCCGGGTTCGTCGGGTAGCATTTCGTCGCGAGCGTCAGGCCGCGTTGTTTCCAGTTGGCCTCGCGTGTCCAGCCTTCCTGCTCCCCGCCCACGTAGCTTCGCGCCGTATCTATTTCGTTGTACCCCTGGGACTGGAAGTAGTCGAGGCATTTGTTATACTCATCCAAAGTCGTGATGCGCGAGCCCTTGGATTCCGTGTTCGGAGGCCCGAACGTCATCAACCCCAGAATCACGCGCGGACGCCCTCCTGTTGCCGTGGTCGACGGAATGAGGGGCATTTTGGCGGCGCGGGAGGTCGAGAAGGTAGGATGTCGGAGGCGGAGCGAGACGTTCGTGACAATGGTACCTAGAGTCAGTGGCCGTGGAATGCGCGGCAGCAAGAGTTGAAGCATACAACTAGAAAAGAAGAGAGATAGATCAAGAATGGCACATGGCAGTGAGGACAAGATCAACAAGTGTACTACAACATTGTGCAGCGCTACTCCCGCTCGGTGCCCCTCCGCCAACTCCCCATGATAAGGCAACAGCTGCAGTATGTCAAAAATCAGGGTTGTCCTATATTTAGATGACGCCATTGGCGGGGACACAACTACTACTGTATCACTAGCAGTAGCAAGGGAATGCTAGCTGGGAAATAATGGAGAGGAAGGATTCTGGAATCTGCACAGCTATGGGCTACGTGGGAAAAATTAACCTGCCGACCACTGATGCCGTATTTGCTGGCCTTGCCTGTGGGTTAAATGATTTTCTGGACTGCTAGTAGTAGACATTGGCTCGAGCCATGCTTCTTTCGCGGTACCACTGCACTGCATGTGTACAACGAGAACTTGAATGTTGTAATCTCGGGTACGAGGCTGAAGTTCCGTGCCTCGGCCAGAACAGGCCATCGTAATGAAGTGCTCCGCCGTACCTAAGCCCTTACTCTTAGGGTCGAGCTTTGCCTGCAACACGCAGATTCAGGGTGCAACTCGGCCTAGGGAGCCCCTACCACTGGCACTGGCACTGGCACTGGCACTGGCACTGCCCCTGCCCAGCAGCGAATTAATATGCCCAGAGACTCGTTACGCGGCAGTGGAATCCATCTTCGTCTTCTCCAAACCCGTTTATCAACTCTCGCTCGTTATTAGCCAAAAGCCGCTCAGCTTTGGGTACAATTTTGTTATTCCTGCAGATGACACTCACGCCGTCTCACACTTGCACGACCCAAGGGAAAACGAGGCTCCACCAAGACACCAAGACACTTCAACCCGTTCAAATCCATTCGTTGTGACCGGGTCTCACTACCATCTGTCCTTTCCTCACCCCCCCCACGGCTGACCCTACCTGGTGACCCTGAACCCTTCCCTCCTCCACCGCATGGATGTCAACATATGACAGCAGCGACTCAAATGCTGGCGACATCGTCTTCACTCCTTCCGGCACAGAGTCACCTCTCCCTTCTCTCATCGGCCCTTCGAAGCCCTCTGCGCGCCCAAAAAGTCCCCTTGGGCTATCCTTAACACCATCCACTGTTCGAGACAGGTTACCGCCGGATCGGCAGCACGAGCGGATTCATTTCGATGAAGAGCGGGATTCGGGCTCTTCTGACGACGAGATGGCGGTGAAGCCTTCAATGCACCGGCCGTCAGGCCCGCAGGCACACCTACCACTTCTGGGCGAAGATAAAGTCTTCCGTGGGAGACCACAGAGCCCACGGCTGCCTGGCACGAGCAGATCTCCGTTCGCATCACGAAGGAGCACATTTCGGTCCAGGTCGCCGACTTACGTTCAGCCTGAAGACGTGGTGCGGCGAAAATACATCTATGCTTCGTTCTTCCTGATCTTGTCCCTGGTGTCTTTTGTGGTCCAAACCGAGACAGCGGTGTACATCCAACACGAACTGAAATGGGACAAGGCCTATTGCATGATGTATTTGACTCACGGGTCCTGGATCTTTTTATGGCCGGTGCAACTTCTGATCATCCGGATTCAGAAGCGGAAACTGTCCTGGGCTGCATTCTGGCGCCGGCATATGTTTCTGTTAAGGTCTACTGCCCAGATGGTCCAGTCTCAAGAACTCTATCTTTCTCCCGCGGCGGCATCTGTCTCCCCATGGCCATACATGCTCAGAGCAACGGCTTTCATCACCACCTTCCTCACAATGGCCGGCGGATCGTGGTACGTGGCTGTCAATTTGACGTCGCCTTCCGACTTGACCGCGATCTACAACTGTTCGGCCTTCTTTGCCTATGTCTTCTCGATCATGCTTCTGAACGATAAACTTCGCCTCGACAAGGCCATTTCGGTCGGTCTAGCCATTATTGGTGTGCTGGTTGTTGCCTACGGCGACTCAGATGATTCGACTCCCGGGCCGGGAACGTCTAACCCCGGTGCGGAACAGGGGTTTGGGACGAAACTGATAGGCAATATTATCATCGGCATCGGATCCGTTGCATACGGCTTTTACGAAGTCCTCTATAAACGCTACGCATGTCCACCGGAAGGCACCTCTCCAGGTCGAGGGATGATCTTCGCAAACACCTTCGGCAGCATGGTTGGACTTTTCACCCTCACCGTGCTTTGGATCCCTATACCAATCCTGCATATCACTGGAATCGAGCGTTTCGAGTTGCCCAGCGGTCAGGCGGCGAGGCTTCTGGCCATCTCCACACTCTCCAATGCCGTCTTTTCCGGTTCTTTCCTCGTCCTGATGTCTCTGACATCTCCTGTTCTCAGCTCTGTCGCAGCTCTGCTGACGATATTCCTCGTCGGCATCACCGACTGGCTGATTACGGGTAAGCCACTCAGTCTGGCGTCACTGGCGGGCGGTGCATTGATCATCGTCGCATTCCTGATGTTGAGTTACGCAACGTATAGAGAGATGAAGGAAGACGAAATCAAGAGAGAGGCCGATTCGGACAAGGAGTTTGAGCCTGACGACGAGGACTTTATGCCCGATGATGACGTCGGAGATGAGCTCGGCCGACCCAAGCGGAGAGCCAGCGATGATTGAAGTCGAATAGTTGTTTAGCGAGCGGATGCCAGGCGCCGCCTGGTGTTTCGGAAGGCGCCTCGCATGGCGTGGCATTGTGCTGGATTTTGCATAGAGGATACCCCTTTGGGGAGGCGCACTGATCTTCAAATCGCGCCTCAATAACGTTCAGGCGGATGCTAGACATCTGCTATGTCTGCTTAGTTTAATGTAACTTCGAAGCCTATGGCAGAACCAATTGAAGACAGGTGGCCCTGGTCTGCCGGTCCAGAAGCACGCTGTGCTAGTACACTACCTAGAAGTGTCGTGGAAACATATGCCGTTACCATGTTACAAACAGGGTTGTCATTACGTGTTTCATCTCGTCGCTACTAAGTCGGCTCTGTCTATCCTACGGATGCGTGGAAAACCCTCGTCAACTTAATGCCATGGGATGGAAGGTCATTCAATGCGCTGCCAGTGCTCCAAAAACAAATCAATTGCTTTCATGTGAAGAAAAGCTTCTTCTGCTTCCGCACACAACTGGGGTCTCCAGAGCTCGAATTCGACGTGCCATTCATGACAGCCGCCTTTCTTTTGCCCACGGACCGGACGCTCCCCGTAGCTGACCTGGGTTTGGTGAGCAGACTCTGTCCATTCACAGCCATAATATCTTTTGGATTCCCGTTTCCAGCCGCAGCTACAGCGACATCGAGAGCGTTATCGGGAGTTGTTGCATCGACCTCAGCCACGGCCTCCTTGATCGTCTGCCGTGAGAGACAAGTGTCAAGGTGGCAATTGAAGTCGCGGTCGTTGGCTGGTTGAGGGAGCTGGCAAATGGGGCAGTCCCAGACACGTTCTGACTCCTTCTTGGTGCTGGGAGATAGTGTCACAACTTCATTTCTGATTTGTCCGTGTTTCGCTGCAGCACTGGGCGAATTAGGCTCGCTGCCGTATTTGTACCGACCGAAAGGCTCGTGCCAGTCTGCTGTCGACAACTCGGAGTTGTCGACGTCCTTCTCGCCCAAAGGCCTCTTTATGCGCTCTGGGGGTTGCCCTGCATCAGGCGTCGCTGTTCGCCGAGCTCTCTGTTCTTGGTCCTGACTCAGACGTTCGAGTTCGTCTATTTCATCCTGTCTCTCCTGCCGGGCGGCCTGTTCGAACTCGGAATCAGGCCAGACCTCCCATTCTCCATCGTCAATTGACTTTTCGCCCGAAGTAACTGTACTATTGGCCCCACAGCGGCGCCGGAAGAAGTTGGCAGTTTCTTTCTTCATGCTGACAAGGTGTGTACATCGAAGCCCCATAAGACGCAGTCTGAAGTCAGGTATATCCTTCTCCAGCTTTGCCAGCATGGGTAGACTGTAGGTGTACAAATCCTCCGCTCGATGGACCGCTCTTGGAGGAGCCACTTGCCGAGTGAAGACTTCATAGGTGTGCAGCTTGACTTTTAGGACTAATGTCCGGCCTTTGACACCCACGCGTTCCATGTCTTTCTCCAATTCTTCGGCTGTATGGCGGAGCTTCTCGCGGAGCTCCTGTTTGCCGCTCATCTCACGAAATGTGGATTCGGTGCCGACGCTTTTGCGTTCATATTCTTCGGCTGGCTGGACAACAGTGCGTCCGAGGCCCATGTAAGTCTGCATCAGGAATTGAAAGGCCTTTTCGCCGAAAAGCCTGTTCAAATATGCCCGATGGGGGTATATGTCTCCGCAGGTTTTAATGCCAATGGCGTCCAGTTCTCGTTCAAACACACGTCCGACACCGTTCACCTTCCGAACTGGGAGTGTCGAGATGAAAGACATGACCGCGGCTCGATCGTTGGGAAGACGAAACTGTCCATTTGGTTTGTTCTTGTTTGAGCAGATTTTGGCGAGCTTTGCATTCGGCGCTATGCCGGCTGAGATGGTGATTTGACATTTCTCATGTACTTCTCCTCGAAGTTGTTCCACCGCTGCATCCGGGTCAATGTCGTGGGTGTGGCAGTATTCGGTGATGTTCAGGTAGGCCTCGTCGATGCTGGCGCTCTCGAATCGGGGGTCGTATTCGGCCAGAATTGCCCGTACTTCTTTGGCCTTTGCCGTGTACTTGTCGAAATTGAGCGGTAGACAGATCAGTTGCGGACACAATTTCTTCGCTACAAAGCCGGCCATGGCGCTGCGGCATCCAAACTTGCGTGCCTCGTAGTTGCAGGTGGTCAGAACTCCAACCCCTACTGCCATGGGTACATTCTTGAGTTCTGGACGATCAATTTCCTCGACCGCGGCATAGAATGCATCACAGTCGATATGTACGACATATTGGCTCAGATCCCGCGACAACTCCAGCGACGCAATGTAGTCGTCCGCTCGACGTAGGTCCGACTTGAGGTCAAGCTTTTCCAGCTGCGCCTTGTGTTTGAGGATCCGTTCGATCTTGGTGGTCAGGTTTTTATCCTTGGCTTCTTCATTGTTGAAGAATTTTGAGCCCTTGGATGCTTCGTAGATTATCTCCGACACTCTCTTCTGATCCACAGCATCTTGCCCGGCTTTCGTCAAGGACGGTCCGAGAAGGTGATGTTTGAGGGAATGGTGTTGAGAAGCCGCTGGGACTGGAAGGGCAGCTGGAGGATCAGTCACTGTCGGCGAGCTTGCGGCTCTGTTTTCCCCCGCAGCATTTTGGTCGACATCGGTTGGCAAGATGTCGTGTGCATCACCCAAGGTCATTGCAGCAGGGATGCGGTACTCGGCATGTTGTATGTAGGCCTCAGACCCGTCCACCTTCTGCCTGAAATTGAATGGTGATGGTCGGACAAAGACTGAGTGACGCGGGAAGTTTGTTCACGAGACGCGGTGGAGCGCGTCAGAAAGAACGTATGCGAGTCATGGAAACAATCAATTAACCACTGCTAGTGCTGCCTATACCTTGTAGGCATCAGGATTGGCAGCTAAAGGTGCTAAAGCGGTCGAATGTGGTGGGTTTAGGCGATGCTAGACCCAGTGAGGCAGTCTGCTTTTAATTACGATTATCACTCACCGCAGCCCGTGCCCCCCGGCTTCTCGAGGATCCTTGTTGACATTCGTTTAACCAACACTGCAGTGCTCAAATCTTCCATGTTATTGATTGCAACGCCGTATGACTACCCTCGCCCGTACAACAGACGCTTTCTGCTCTCGTCGACAATGGTAGCCTCCTGGCACCAGACAATCACCGGTCGCTATCATGCGAGAGCGAGAGCCGCCCCAACGACCCCCGTCCCGTTCTCGACGGTCACCCCTCCCGACTATGCCGACAAATAAACAAACCAAACCGAACACTTCCAAACCACTCACACCAGCCCTCAGTTCGAACTTCCGCAATGCCAGAACTCCTTTGACCCCGCGAGTGGTGGGTTCTGCCCAGTCGTCGCCGTCGTTGTCCACCCGCAGGGAGCCTTTCGTGAGGTCGATTTCTCCTGGCAAATCCGATCAGGTGACAACACCGTTGAATGGCAATATCACGCCTCGATCGGGAGCAAGGCTATCACGAATTGGAACAGAGTCTCCTTCGACGCCAGTACCGGTCAAGAATACAAACAATGGGTCACTTGCAAACGAAAGCGCCCGGAAACAGCCATCGCAACCTGCCACAGTCCAGGCTCAAGGTCTGGGCATAAATACCCCGAAGCTGGCAGCTGGAACAAGCACACCTGTTGTGACTGTCCATAGAAGAATATCTGGTGCAAAGAGCATGGTAGAAAGCGATAAGGTCGTGTCAGCGAAGTTCTTTCATGCAAACGATGCGAAATCCACCGTCGGATCACCTGGATTAAGTGAAAGTCCTCGCATCTCGCCTGGTCGAGGACACTTTTTCGTGGGATCACCGCCGCTGAGCACCGATTCCAATCAGTCATCAAAGGCGGCAGCGACTACGAAAACAAATGATCTCGACGATAAATTCTTCAGGGCTGATGACATCGCGCAACATGCACCGTCTAAGCGTCCGGATCTTGTTAGAATAAAGACCGCGGGGGCGGGCAGTGTAACATCCATATCAAAAGGGCAGACTCCTCCGACAGGCACTCGGGCAATCCAGTCAAGCCCGCCGCTGTCTCCCAATAAAACCCAACGGTCTGTTGCTCCCCTTCCACCCTCGCCTCGAGGTGTCCCAGGGGCCCGAAGGACTTCTCCTCCAGCACTCCCGCGCCCGGCGTTGGATCGACCGAAGAGTGCGACAGGCTCGACAACTTCTCCTGCTGCTGCTGCTTCTCCAGGAGGCCACAGGAAGTCTGTCAGCTCAAGTTCGGTGGCAACCGCACCTGTCCGGAGATTCAGCGGTCAGCTGGCTCAGGGGCCACATTCTTTAGATCTTCGGCTTGCAACAAAAGATGCTGCTCGGCTACCCACAACCCAACTCCTGTCTCCCGCCACAACCAGCCCTAGATCAGTGAGCTTGGCTTCGACAAACACCATCCCCACTTCCGTCACAAGCGAAGCAGACCACTCAGAAGCGGCGAAGCCATCTCCAGCCTCGGTGAACGCACCTGAAAGTGCAGGAGAGCAAGCGGTGCCGCCGGTGCAACCTCAAAACGACGAAGCTGCCAACGCACGTAGGGAACGCAAAGTGCTCGATTTGGAGATATCTAATTCATCCCTGCTGGCCATCAACAAGACTCTGGAACGCGAACTACGCAAGCAAAGCGGCGAGCTGCGGAGATATCGGCGTCTCTCTCGCTCCGGACGACTATCTTTGGCAGCATCTACCCGAACAGCGTCAGGGCAGTCCAATTACAGTCTTGACACAGTTACTGAGCACGATGACGAAGATCAATTTCTTTCCGACATGGATCACGAAAGTGATATGGACGATCTGGATGACGAGGAAGACTCACTTTTGTCTAACGACTCCAGTTCCTTTACCAGCTCCACCGCCCGATCACGGCAACGTGCCAGGGACGAAAAGCGATTGCTTCTTGATCTTTCCAAACATCAACAGCTCCTCATTGACTCGCAGAAGCTCAGCCAGAGTATAAAGCGCTGCCTTACTGTGACGGAAGAGCTGATCCGCGATGGCAATAAAGCATTAGACTATAGAGTTGGAATCGGCGACGTGAAACTGGGTGGCAGAGTCTTGCACGATGACGAGCTCGATGAACGAGGGTTTGACACTGGGAACCCGGAGCAGGAGGGGGCAAAGGCACTTCTGAGTCCTGCTCTGGCAACGTCGAAACATGACGATGTCGTTCACCCTTGGCCTGCTGACCATGCAATCACATCCGCGACCGAATCCTCCGCCTTGGCTCTGCTGCAAGAGATTACCGACCGGTTAGAGACAGACACGGCTGCTGCTGCCACGATGGAATAGATGGATGGGTACAATGGGTGGTTCTCAACTCCCTCAAATGGGCATCTTGCGTGTTTCCGGCAACATTTCTGGTCGACATGCGAGACCCGCTTTTTCTCTCACTCACGAAGTTATGATAACCCAAGTTTGTTGGCATTGCGTTGCATTGGTATCTCGAGAGCGCGCTGGCCGGATCGGATCAGCATGACACTTTTCTTTTGTTCTTTTTCGCTTTTTATATTCTGCTGTGTTGGGTGTCACAGTGCTATACTACCTAATGGTAATCCAGCAAGACAGTTTTGATAGTCCCTGGAATTTTTACAGTTGGCTGCGGCGTCGTGGAGATGGCGTGTTGGGTTGTTTTGTTGTTAATGTATATGCGTTCAGATCCTGTCCGAAGATGATACCCCCCACAACCGCGAATTTTGCACCAAGATACTCGAGGTCTGATGGCTGCGCAAACATTGGAGGAATGTTAGTATTACGGTTACAGCTTGGAGGGGATCCTTGGTCAAGAGCAGTTCGCCTCTCACATCGGTATGATGGCATTTTTTCTCCCGCGGTGCCGGGAAAGAAGAGGAACAGCATAAACCTTCAAGCTGGTTTCAACACAGTACTGTAGGACAGATATACTCTGGCATTGGAGGTTTTTATATAATAAATCATCCAATCCATCTGTTTTATTCTCTCCCACTGCATTAAATCTATCCTGCCTACTCAGATCTGATCGCGGACCCAAGCTGTAAGGGAAAACACCTTTTCATACACAAGGCAATCATGCAACAACGACTGTGGTGGCACAAGTGAGTAGAAAAAGAGAAGAGAAACGGAACTGTCCTCATTATACAGGACGGATAGATCACAACTCAATACCCCAATACAAAAGCCACAAAAAGGGCTTTTTTCATCGGTACTGCAGTCAGTGGTAGATGGGTGGTGGGTGCGTAGGTGACAAGTGCAGAGAACTAGGATGACGCCGCCGCTGCGGCGGCCGGTGACGGCGACTCCTTGCGGTGATGTTTCTTCTCCTTGTCCTTTTCCTTCTCCTTTTTCTTCTCTTGTTTCTTCATGGATTCGGCCATGAGCTGCTCGAAGGCCATGAAGTCGCCTTCTTCGTCTGGATCCCGCTCGGCCTAAAATCGACAAATACAGTTAGCCGGAGAACAGAAGAAGGGATTGAACAAAAATGGTGGTCGAAGTGAACACATACCTGTTGGAAGATGGTCCCGATCAGCACCAGAGCATGGGCGCGCTCGATCCTCTTTTCAAGCTTCACGGTCTTATCATTCAAAATCTTGTCACAGACATCACGCAGGACGCCCTGGATCTCGAATTTAGACCCACGCCAGGCAGCGGCCAGAATCTTGCCCGTGACCTTACGTTCGTATTCGGCCTTCTTTTCGTCCGTCCAGTCGGCGCCCCCTTTCTCCTCGAGCTTGGCCATCTCTTCCATGGTCAATTGGGCATCGATGGCGGTCGAAATCGTCGTCCACGTCTCCTTGGCAAGGGTGCCCTTGTCCTTGAGGCGCGAGAAAAACCCTGAAATGCCGAGGAATTTCTGGGATTTGAGGAACGACGTCGCCTTCTGGCAATATGTCTGGCCAACGGCATGTAGGATCTCGATGCCGAATGACTCCATTTTCAGATTCTCGACCTCGAGTTTCGTCTTTTCTTGGAACGCCTTGGTCACTTCGGGCCCTTTGTCCGTCTCGGTCCAAACGCTGATGCGGTCGATCAGCTTTTTCGCCAGTGTATCTACCCGCTCCTCTCGCTGTTTTCGTCTCTCACGTTCGTACGCTTCAAGTTTCTCCCGCTGCTCTTTCGTCAGGCCGCCTTTCTTTTTCTTCTTCTGAAGGTCTTTCTCCTCTTGTGTCAGGCCGGCGGCGTCCATTCGTGCATCTTCCTCCGACCGGTCCATGATGGCTTGTTGACCGAGGTATCGTTTTTGAGGCGTGCTAGTTCCCGATGCAGCCTTGCCGGCAGCGGAAGTCGGTGCCTCATCGCCTTCAACATAAGCGGGTGGAGGCGCTGAGGTTGTGTCCGTACTTGCACCGGGACCAGTAGAAGGTTCGGATGCTGCTGCCTCTGAACTCTTTTGTTCCATGTCCGCCGCAGTGGCTGCTGTGGCGTCCTTTGCCTTTTCTTCGTGGATGTTTAATTTCTCTTCGGCATTCTTGGCCAGCTCCTCCTCTTCCATCTGCTCCATGGTAATGTCCATAGTATGTGTCAAATCTTTTAGCAACGTAAGCTCCCCGATGAGGTCAACAAAGGCGTCACCGCCGAAAATCATGCTGAAGAATTCCGCCGGGTCTTCGAAGCCTTGACTCGGCATTGCTTTTTCCTTTCCATATTTGTCGTAGGCTGCCCGCGTTTCTTTGTTGGATAAAACTTGATAGGCTTCGCCAACTGCCTGGAATCGAGCGTGCGCGGTCTCATCGCCTGGGTTTTTGTCGGGATGCGTGGTAATAGCCAATTTTCTGTACGCTTTCTTGATTTCGAGTTCCGATGCGTCAGGTTTGACGCCCAGCGCGTCGTAGTAGGATGTGTCGACGACCATGATCGCAAGGGTTTGGCAAGAACAAAAGGGCTTTGCAGGCTTCCACGTGTCTTTCACCCCTGCAAGAAGTTCGTTCTGCTGCACTTGTTTAGTTCTCTGGTCGGAGGGTTGGCGCGGCGATGCCAATCAGGCTAGGGAAGAACTGCCTTCACTCCGGTGTTTGACAGTAATCAACAAATTTTGAGTTGTGTTGCAAATGATTTCGAGGACGTTTATACCACACTGACACCGAGAAAAAGAGAGAGTGGGCTCCAAGACAAGGATATTAAGAATGCGGAAGACAGGATGATTGTTGTTGAAGTCGAAATGAAACGCAGCGTTGGTATCTAGCGGGTGACAAGATTTGGTGGCAGCCTTCGAGCCGCGTGTGCCCGATACAACTCGACTGCCAAAACTCAGTTTGTAGTTGTCCAAATCAACCACTGGAGCTGGCAGGTGAAGTCATCGGGCGCCACGAAATAATAGTCAGCATGCGCTGGCCAAAGCACAAGAAGTGTTCGGGGAGCTGAGCCACCTTACCCTGCTTCAGCCACACTGGCACCTCTGGTCAACCACTGCAGCAGCCTGAGCTTTTAGGCGGTACGGCGCCCCCAATGCCGGGTGTGCCCATTTTGCCCAGGCGTGCTGAGAGCTCTCTACAGGTAAAGCTCCGAGTCTTCGGCCCCTTCGGCCCCTTCAGCGGCCTTAGGCTTGGTGACAAAAAGATTGGCGGGTTATGACCCCCATACCATTCTATAAACCGCCAATCTTTTTGTCACCAAGCCTAAGCCCCCTTTCGCAGGCTGACAGGAGCATTATTATTGGCGGCACCGCTTTCGCCCACGCAAAACTGCTCTCTGTCTGTTACTCCCAAAGCTTGGCCGAGGATCTAGCGGTTGATCGTACCATTCGGTTTCTCAAACTTCCACACGTCCACAAAAACACCACGGGCATGCTACACTGTACATCCCAACCATGGTATCATAAGCGAGTCGCCGACCTGTACGCCGTTGTATAACTGCTTTCTCCGTTCCCCCCTTTCTCTCAGTTCATGTCCACCGTTCATTCACTGCCCAGACGAAGCGATTGCTTCCACCGCAGGACAGCAAGAGAATTGTCCCGTCTCAACGCTTGAGCCACTCCCACGATGCCGAAGCCCACAGAGATCTTATACTACCTAATTCACGTGCAGGAATTGCGATCCATCATTCAATGGTAAGTGCGCCTCACTTCTGTACGAAGGGAGAATATAACTCACCGTATCTAGGAAAGTCTGGCACAATCCTGTCCATGAAAGGGACGAGTCCACGGAAACAGAGTCCACAAAGCAATGTTTTTACTACTTGGACAAAACCAGTCGAAGTTTCAGCGCCGTTATCAAAGAACTACACCCCGACCTCCTGCTACCTGTTTGCCTTTTTTACCTGGTTTTGCGCGGGCTGGACACGATCGAAGATGACACATCCATTTCCCTGGAAATCAAGGAGCCGTTGCTGCGGAAATTCCACGAAAACCTCGAGGTCGATGGATGGCACTTTGATGGTAACAGACCAGAGGAGAAAGACCGCGAGTTATTGGTAAACTTCAGATATGTTGTTGAAGAGTACAAAAAGATGAAACCGGAGTACAAGGCCATCATCAAAGACATCACCGTGAAGATGGGGAACGGCATGGCAGACTATTGCTTGAATGCCGAATTTAACGAAGTGGGAGTCACTACCATTGCCGACTATGACCTGTACTGCTATTATGTGGCTGGACTCGTGGGCGAAGGCCTGACGAGGATGTTCGTGGAAGGAAAATTCGGTAACCCGGCCCTTCTGGATAGACCTAACCTCCACAGGTCGATGGGTCTTTTCTTGCAAAAGGTCAACATCATCCGGGATGTTCGTGAAGATTTCGACGACAACCGGAAATTCTGGCCGCGGGAAATCTGGTCGCAATACGTGGATGAATTTGAAGATTTGTTCAGGCCGGAAAACAGAGAGAAGGCTCTCAACTGCAGCTCCCACATGATCCTCAATGCGCTTGAGCACGCCGATGAGTGTCTTTTCTACTTGGCCGGATTGAGAGAACAGAGCGTGTTCAACTTCTGCGCCATCCCACAGTCCATGGCGATTGCGACGTTGGACTTGTGTTTCAGGAATTACGCCATGTTTCAACGCAACATCAAAATCACCAAAGGTGAAGCTTGCCAACTGATGATTGAGTCGACGCAGAACCTGCAGGTGGTGGCGGAGGTGTTTCGGAAACACCTGCACTCGATTCGAAATAAGAATCGACCAGAGGATCCTAATTTCCTCAAGATCAGCATTGTTTGTGGGAAGGTGGAAAAGTTTATCGAAACTATCTTCCCGTCACAAAAGGTGGACGAAATCATCGCCAGGGGTAAGGCGGATGAAGCCCGGGCGGCGGGCACAAAGGCGGATACCGAAGTGAGCGACCGGAAGGATACGCTGTACCTGTTCGGCGCAGTACTGTTAATGCTGTTCGTCGTCACAAGTTCTATGGTGAGCAAATTGTTCCTTTGTTCTCGAAACCGACATTAACTTCGTGGCAGATTCTCCTGGCGTGGTTGTTGGGTGCCCGCTTTGATGTTGCCTTCGCAGAATTGAAGAAATCCTTTGGTGAGTTGACCGGAGGGACGGTCACTGGAAGGCCGGGCCAGACCCAGACTGCGGTCAGCCCCCCTGGTCATAAAGAGCTATGATACGCTCGATGCCGGGGTTCATATTTGGCACTTCAACTTGTATATTAAATGCTAATACAACCACCTTATTTCGCTTCGTTACCCCAGAAGACCCTACAGCCCTGCGGGGCAAAGAAGTCCACTATCGCTGGCATGTCCCTTCCCAAAAGCAAGCACGGATGTCAAATTGCAACTCAGTCTCATTCATTGGCTGTTGTTGTGCCGAAGATGTGCTGACATCAACCACACATGATGCTCGAAACTGACAATTGACAGCCCGAGATATAATCTATGAAGGGACCTGTTACCTTCGAGCATACATTCCTGTACCCTTTCTATTATTCCGGTGGCCGAATTACCGGCGGGCACCTAGCACCTAGAGCTTGCTGTCAGTGGTGGCTGACCGACCAGGATCTCTTCATGTCTCTTCTTGCCGTGGGGATCACGCCACAAGAGGAGAAATAGAGCCCGATGACATGGTGCCTCTTGGGCAGTACTGCACGAAGACGCGCTCTGACTGCCTTTTCAACTCATGTCTGAGTGGCTTGGTGTAACAGTACGTCATCTTTACACAGAACGTGGATTTACATACTAGTACCAGCAATGTCTGTCCAACTTTGACGGTAACTTCATCTCACAGAGAGAGATTTGCGGAACAGTTATGATTTGGACGACACTGTACAGCGCATAGGGAGGGTTCGGTAATGGCACCAACCCTGAAAGTGTCCTAAAGCGCGTGAACTCCATAACCGGCCCTGCCCGGCCCGAGCCAGCAGGACCGTGTCTCTTCTCAAGGCTAAGGGCATTCCAGGTACGGAGGCAGGGGATAGCATCGAGAGATGAAGCGACCCTGGCCGAATACTGTATACTGGAACAATGTCAGTCATGTACCGGTCACCCTATAGTAGTACTGTAGATGAGAAACCCACGAAGAAGACCCGGGACCAGAGGTTGAGTGCGAGGAATACGCGTCCCGGAGTTCTGCAAAGAAACAACGAAGTTTTGCAGTTGGTGCTGCGAAGCGCCACAACGTCATCGTTAACCTGGAGTGCCGTTCAAGGTTCTGCACCCTCCCGTCAGCCTCAGGCTGCCAGTGCTCATCGAGATGCCCATCAACCCCTCCCTTCCCATCGTCATGGGCCTGAGGTACTGTACCTAGAAGTTGGATCTGAACCCAGCCACTGCATGATTTCCTATGATTGCCCTCAAGTTGCCGATGCCTTCAACCCTGAACCATCCCATCCCAACCCATCCGTTTGCCGGCAGTTCCATCACAACCACTGCCGTCTGGAACGTTCGGCTGGCGCCCTCCACTCCGTGCCTGGCGGATCGCATCCAAAGCGGAGATTCCGAGAGATTCCCTGTGCTTGTCATGTCCATCGATCAGTGTCCCATTATTCCCATTCCCAATCCCATCCCTTGCCCAGACACACGGCTTAAGCATTCAATGGATCTGCCCGGAATTGCTTGTTCAACATCGACTCCCGGCCACATGACCCACGCTGACCGCCCTGTTGTTTCATTTGTCTCGCGCATACTCCGTCCAGTCGGCGAAGTGGACGTTCATTAATCGTGAATAAAATGCCCAATTGGACTCCCTAGCAATAATAATGTCGGTGAAGCAAGCTACCTGACCTGTACCCTAAATGACGTAGCGCTTTCTTTCACTGCAGTTAGAACACCGCATCTCTCTGCCTTTACTTATTGATTATCAATTCCTTCCTGAGGTGCGGCTTTCGTGCATATACCGAAGCTACGTCGATCGACCAGACTACAGCCACTACCACCGGCGATACATACTAGACATTAACATTTCTCCTGTACTTGTATCATGTTTGCCCTCCGCTGATCTTTCCAACTATCTTCCAATCAACGAGGGCGCCTCAAGATTCCCGTTTGCCAATAGGCCGTCCTAGTCCTTTTCGTTCTGCAGGATTTCAAGATTCTGGACGCCCAATCTGTATGGTGCTGCAAGGCCTCCAAGCACAAGCCCTCGCACAGTTAACGAAGCGACGCACTATCGTGTAACGCTCGACTAGCCTCAGAATGGCCGAACAGGCCCTGGGACTGACCTTAAATGCGGTCCCAGTTGCGATCAAGCATCACGACAAAGTCTGGGATCCAGTCCACCACAGATGGAAGAAGATGCGAGGCCAGTTGCCCAAGGAAGATGAGGACATTTACGACCGAAGGATAATGGAAGAGAAGGGTCTAGTTCTGCGCCGACGGCGTGATGTCGCCCCAGACGAGGAAATCGTGGAAGTGGTCCGGCACAAAGGCGAAGTTCTCCCCAGGCGGCCAGGGCAGCGACGGAGGGCGAGCTCTCTGAACAATGAACGAGCCTTGGTGGGCGCTGGTGCCGGAGCTGGTGCAGGAGCACTCGCCCATCGTCGAGATCGACGAGACTCTTATTACGACTCTGAAGGGTCTGTACCACCCCGGTCTCGCGTGCGAGCCAAATCATCCACAGGTCGATCTCGGAAGAAACGAGGGTCATCCAGCGACTCCTCGACGTCGTCTTCATCGTCACTAGTGTCATCTACCGAGGAGGAAAAAATCTGCAAAAAGATACAACGCAAGAAATGGATTACTGCCGCATTGGCCAGTGTTGCCACCATTCATGCGGCATCCAAGGTGTACTCCTCCATCGAAGCTCACGACAAGCGCATGGAAAAAGTCCGAGAGGGCACCTTGTCTCCTGAGCAAGCACACAAGCAACAACGGGCCGCGCGCTGGCAAGATGCGGCGGCTATTGGCATTGCCGCCCTCGGCATCAAGGGCGCTGTGAGTGAGTGGAACGAGGTTTCCGAAGAACACGCAGAGCACAAAAGATTGCTCCTGGAGAGGGAGGAACACCATAAAAAACGTCTCGAACGGGAGCGGCGTCGGAGAGCCCGGGAAAGGGATGGTTATTACAAAGGGCGGGATGGTCATTGGTATTATGCTGGACCGGCAAGGAGGAGCCCCTCAAGTCCCCGTGGCGACAGTGCAAGAGGACGTTATCCTGACTCCGATCCGGGCAGAGACTCTGGTCGTAATCGCAGACGGACAGAGGACGACAGCGACGATGGTAGGGACCGGTCCCGGCGTGCGGTGAGTCGCCGTCGTGCAGACGACTACTGATTCTTTTTTTTTTCCGGCATCTACCTTCTCTGGGTGTACGCCAATTTCGGTCACGTGTCTATGTTCGGGAAGATTGTAACCGGCACGGTGCTGACGAACGTGGAAAGACCAGCAGAAGCTCGTCCCCCCAGCGTCTTCAGAAGAAACCGGAAAAGACACGACACACTGTCGGTCAACTCGGGGTTGATGTCTTGGACGCAGCGATAAACCCTTAGCAAGCAGTCAGTTTTCTTTTCGGCATTAGTTATAGCGGGTGTAGCATGGCACTGGAACGTCTTGATTCTGCGATTTCAAGAAATCGCCTGGGGTGCATTTTCAGCAGGGCTTAGAGAGCAAGGTGCAATAAAAGGCAGGTGTGGTACGAGATAACGAGGTTACGAGGTATGCGAACATGACATGGTAAGACCTACTCAAAACTCACAGGCTGATGCAGTATATCACCTCGTACTGGATCTATAGAGTCGTTTCACTTCTGCAATTCCCCTAAGACTACCTGTAGAGGCTCCAACTATACGAAGCCTATGACAAGGCTGCGATATTGCGGAAAAGCCAGAATGTTGCGCAGTAGTTGTAATCTTGGCGGGGCCATTGCTGCGCCGCCTGCCACTGAGTGGACAGCAGCAATAAGGTACAGTACAGTATACGCAGCCCAACCACAGCCACAAGCCCATTGCGCATGCTGCTGCCCGTGCTACGACGACTGCTCCCCTTCACACAAGGCTCCAGGCACGTCTGTTGTTTTTGTGCCGCTGACTCTTTGTGACCTTTCTTCTGCATGTCGCCAGGCTTTGCACACAGATAGTCCAACGCCCTCATCAAAATGGCCGAACCTCCCATTGGTAACCTTCGCTCCCGAACCCCTCTCATCAAGTCACCGCTGACACAGGCAACGTAGTCCTCGATGGAGGAACCGGCTTTCTCAAGGTCGGCTATGCCGGTCAGGTATGCGTGCCTCCTCCATTCAATCCCGGGAGAGTACAATAGGCTCACGTCGACCGTTTGGACAGAACTTCCCCGAACACCAATTCCCTTCCATAGTCGGCCGGCCGATTCTACGATCCGAAGAGCGCGCAGGCGACATTGTGGTCAAGGACATCATGTGTGGAGATGAGGCAGCGGCAGCCCGGTCAATGTTGCAGATCAGCTATCCTGTACGTGGAGAAATCGGGCGAACACAACGAGCTCGGAATGATGCCCGTGATGAAGGAGGTACGTACTGACAAGCAGTGTAGATGGAGAACGGCATTGTCAAGAAATGGGACGACATGCAACATCTCTGGGACTTTACATTCTACGACAAACTGCGCGTCGACACGACGGGCCGAAAGATCCTGTTGACGGAACCGCCCATGAACCCGCTCAAGAACCGCGAGCAGATGTGTGAGGTCATGTTTGAGAGGTACAACTTTGGCGGCGTGTACGTGGCCATCCAGGCCGTGTTGGCTCTATATGCTCAAGGTCTGTCATCCGGAGTGGTGGTCGATTCCGGCGACGGCGTGACACACATTGTCCCCGTTTACGAATCCACCGTTCTCAACCACCTTACTCGGCGTCTTGACGTTGCAGGCCGCGACGTCACCAGGAACTTGATCGCTCTCCTGCTCCGAAGAGGGTATGCACTTAACCGGACGGCCGACTTTGAGACCGTCCGGCAGATCAAAGAGAAACTATGCTACGTATCCTACGACCTTGCCCTCGACCAACGCCTATCCGAAGACACTACTGTGCTGGTCGAGTCGTATACTCTTCCTGACGGACGCGTGATCCGGGTCGGCAGCGAACGCTTCGAAGCTCCCGAATGTCTCTTCCAACCTCACCTCGTCGACGTCGAACAACCAGGCATAGCCGAGTTCTTGTTCAACACGATCCAGGCCGCCGATGTCGACGTACGCTCGTCACTGTACAAGGCCATTGTCCTTTCCGGCGGGAGCAGCATGTACCCTGGTCTCCCTTCCCGGCTGGAAAAGGAGCTGAAGCAGCTGTGGCTGACGCGCGTGCTGGGCGGCAACCCGGAGCGGTTGAATAAATTTAAAGTGCGCATTGAAGATCCTCCCAGGCGGCGACATATGGTGTTTTTGGGTGGTGCCGTTCTGGCCAACATCATGGCCGATAAGGAGAACATGTGGATTTCCAAACAGGAGTGGCAAGAACAAGGGCCTAGGATCTTGGAGAAACTGGGTCCAAGGTAAAATCACCATGATCAGCGCAATCTGGAAGAGCCAAGGGTATAAAGTACTGTTCGTGGACTGGCGCAAAGGTTGTCTATCTACCGGCTCACCAAGCTCCGAATGCGTCGTGGACAGAAGAAAAAAAACCAAACATGGATGCATAGAGAGTACGGTTGACGCGGTGCAGGCAGATGTCTCTTTCAGACCCGCTGACTCCATGGGAACTAAAGATAAAATAACACCATCACCCTGTCCACACAGCAAACTCATGTGTGTCTGTCTACGTTTTCCCCCTGGAAGTTGAGATCTTTATAGATTGAGCGAGGGCTGCCTCTGCTTAAGGTACTTGATAGACGGACCTCAATGCAGCCTTGAACTGTTCAGGTCGTGCAGTATCATGCTATACACCCAGTATCGTTCGCATGAAGGATGAAATTAACACGAGCCAGTTGAAGCATGTACTGTACCTCCCCAGCTCAGGCCCTTAGCCGTAAGCCATTATGATCTACCATATCCGTTTGTTTAATTCTCAGAAGGTCAGAAAGGACTGAGTGTCTACAGTTTCTCTATAATAATTATCTTAGTTCTTTCACACCCCAACTTGAAGTACTACTATACTAGCATGAAGTTATACTGTACTGCACGACGAGCATATTTATTGTCGAAGATCAAGCCAACAGTTAGGTTTCAAGTTGTACAGGCACTGTCAGGACGATCTTCAAAATCACCACCACGGGAGACGGCATCAATAAGCAAGCCCCGTGGGCCGGGTCATAGCGGTGGAAGCAAACACTTGGATCTGATACCCCTACCAGTATTCCTAGAATTCCTGTCGTTGCAGGTATGTGTTTCCCAAGGAAGTACAATGGGTTTGAGGTCAATCCACGCGGGTCTGCAAGCCCTTTACAAATGCAACCAATGCCATGAATGCATGCACCAATACTTCAAGCCTCAGCTGTCGAACGCCGCTTCCAAGCAATGTTCAGCCTGCCGCCTCACCACCCATAGCATTGACAACAATAACCGTACCCAAACAGACGCGGCCACCCATTTCGATCCCACGCAGCAGTTGGAGCTGCCACCTTCCGTTTGCATAAACAGTACCAAGAGCCAAGCCTTGACCTGGCCTCATTTCACTTCATGGTCTTGTACCACGTTTTGCTCGTGCTTCTTTTGCCCTTCGCGGATCGTTTCCGGTGCCACTGCCGCGTAGGGATCGGGATCCCCTGTATCCACCTCTGTCCCGGGTGTCCCCGTCGCGTCGTCCATGCTTTTGCCTTTCTCCATAATTTCCGTCTCTGCCTCTGACTCTTCCAGACCAGTCTCGGACACGGTATCCTCTTCACGCTCAACCGTGCCGACACGGGTGCCTTCGTAGATGCCACAGAACGGAGCACTCTTCCTCGCAACTTTCGGACTTGGTTCTTCGTGTGCCACCTCGGTAATCCTTGGCCCTGTCTCCTTCTCAGAGTACTTATCGATGAACGCCTCCTTGAGGGCTTCGTACAAAAAGCTGTATTGCAGTTCGTTCATGACCATCATCATCCGCTGCTCTCGAAGTGCATTGACCGTCTCGAAAATGGCGTCTTCTTCCTCTTTGCCGTCTGGTGTGCTTGGTTTGGTAGGGCCACTTTTGCCCCAGGTTCCTTTGGCAACGGTGTCTCTCGCCGTCGACGCTGCAGTGGCAAAATAGGAACAAGACTCGACCAAAATGCCTGCTTCCAGCTCCTGTAGCAGAAAATCTAGGGCTATCCAGGTCCCTGTGCGCCCAACTCCAGCAGAGCAATGGACGATACGAGGCGAATCTCCCGCCACCCTCTTTGTGACCTTGGTGAGTTCCATCAGCGCTTTCCGATCTTCCGCTTCCGGCTTTCCGAAGTCAGGCCAATTCTTGTAGAAGTAATGATAAATCTCCTTGGTTTCTCCGTCAATAGTAAGTTTCAATCTTCGAACCTCGCATCCAAGTCTGGTGTCCTCCTGGAGCGAGAGCAGCTTGACCTCTCCACATATACCTTGGGTTTCCTCGTCCTTCTGGCTCGATTGGGTGGGGCCCGTTCTATTCGAAGCGGAATCTGTGCCTACACCATCAGTATCGGCGGTCATTTCGGGGGCGTCGAGGAATGGGTCACCATCGCCCGTAGTTTCAGCACTCTCGTCTCCATTCCCATCTTCATGCGCGGCAATCGAAAGAGTCGAGGTTTTGTCGTCCGGGGGATAGTACTGCGCGCACTTCTCCTTGTTTCCCTCGTATAGCTGGGTAAGCATGACAATAACTCCAACATCCCCTGTAGTTTCTTGCATGACCATGTGCCAGAAATGGGAGAACTGGCCTTCCTTTGGTCCCTGGCTGGCGATGTATCGACTCTCCACTTGGGCCGCTGATGCAGCGAGCGGGCCTCCATTGCGGAGGAACGCATGCACGTTGCGACTGCTTAGCGTAATGGGAGAGGCATTCACGTAGTCTGAACCGCCGATCGGCTTCTTGAGTTTGACCCTCTGGGCTTCCCATGGTTGGACGTTGCCGTACCGGTTGCGACTCAGCACAGCCGGAGATCGGTCCACGCGAAATGGAGACGACTCCGGATTCTGGACCGCATGTAGAAGTCGATATCGTTGCTTCCACTCCAGATCTTGGAACGCCGCAGAGATCTCTGAGAGTGCGTCAGTCAAGGCTCAAGTGGGACTGGATGTAGACGACATTGTTGTTGTGATATCCGACCAACTTACCCTGTTTACTTTTATTCAGATACGGTGGGATCTTCACGGCAATATTCCTAGACTTGTTGAGTTCGTTCGTTGATCTAGTCGACGTTGAGGCACGGCCCGCAGAGCCTGGCCTAGAGGCTTCGACCGTGGTCTCCTGGGACCGCTGCCGCTTCATCTGGTGCGGTGGGGGGGTACTGATAGTCAAAGATTGCGGCATGATATTCGTGATCTCGGCGATCGTGGCGGCATCGGAAACGGGTGAGTCAGCCCGACTCAGGTTGGTCGATAGAGGGGGCAACGAGGAAGGACTAGTAGGCCGAGTGGCTGGCTTAGCTTTTGCTTTAGATCGTTTTCCTGAGCTGTGGATATGGAGGCGTTTCAGCAGTGACGGCCGTTTGGAAGTGCTTGGTGTAGCAGTGGAAGATTCCTCGGTAGAATGATCCTGAGGAACGGCGCCAGCTTTGTCGGTGAACAGCCTTGAGATGGTCGTGGTGAATGGCCGCGACGCTTGCGAAGGAGTGACAAGGGAGACAGTTTTCAGTGAACCGATGCAGACCCAAAGACGTCCTGCCACGACAGAAGAGAGGATAGTCAAGGATGATTGCTTTGTCAGTGCACTAGCAGTCGGGTTGGGGTCTGTAACAGGACGGTGCCTTCACCAGCGCTCTTGCCAGTCCAAAAAGCGATGATGCGGTGGTACCGCTCAAGTTGTTCCAGGCGGGAAATGAGCGGGTGAAAGACCTAGCCGGAACCTGACAATTTATCACAATGCAGTCACTATCTGCCCGCAAGCGAGTTGTAACGATCTGGCCGGATATTTCCAGACAAGCGACTACCGGGAACCAGATTGTCGTTAAGGGGTTCAAGACCGAGAAGCCGCAGCTGTTCAGTGCGCTAAATGGGGTTGAATTATGTTCTCTGGCACAGTCGAGGGAGGCAGCCTTGTGCTACAATGTGATATTTAATAAGAATTGGTTCCGGGCGACGGTGTATGTTCCAATCAAGACAAGATACAACTCGAACGAGGTGCATGAGGCTGAAGGGCAAGACAATGCGATGCGACGAACCACTGACCTCATGTTGCAGAAGACCAAAACAGACAGCGGTGTAATGACGCTGAAATATACCACCTTACCGGTCATGTGCACACTGAAACTGCTAAATTTGTGGTAATAGAATGAAATGCAGCTGCTTCCCGTTTTAATGCTTCCGCCTCTCAGCTGCCAGACGGTCGATCACGATACGGTTCCACACAAGCAAAACATGTGCAGTTTTGTCAGCCTCGATCGTGAACTGCCCGTGCCACTGGCATCCATTTATTGTTTCCGGGCAGACAGATACAGTACTATACTCATCCGTCGCCTCATCACCTTTGTACGCCAACCTCACGGGCCGCTGCCGTTGCCTCGCCTCATCCAAGTGCACACGAGACCTTCCAACCCATCGCTTGCTAGGACATTCCTTCAAGACAAACTGAAGGGTCGAGACACCTCTGAAGAGATTCGACATGACCTGGTGGCTGTGGCATTTTGAGGTTTGCCCATTCCCGTCTCCTACAGCTTCGTGCTCCCACCAGTTCTCGTGCCTTTTGTAGCTGACCAGTAAACCAACTCTACAGAAACGCCTGATAGACATGGTACGGTAGCCGAACTCATGCACTTACATATGAACTCGTCGCACATCCTTCAATACCGCCGGTCCCTTCTGCTCGCTTCTTTCGTGAGGCGTCTGCCGCTGACCATTGCCTGGCAATCGCACAGCTTCTTCGCAGTCCATCCTTCCACAAAGGCGTGCAAAAGGTCCACAAGACAGTCCACCAAATACAACATGGCAAGCCGCCCGAGTACTATGGCGGGACGCACATCGATTGTACGTGACATAACACCCTCCATACTTTCCCCGACCTCTATGGCCAAGTCATTCCGGGTTGTTGCGCATCCCCCGCGCAACCAATATGAGGCCCGAGGAGAAGAGAAAGACGGACACTGGAAGGCAAAATGCAGAAAGTCAAACTCACTCGTTTTTGTTCAGCCGAGCACGAAGCAAAACAAGGCCTTGGCCACTTTTTCAAGTTGTTCTGGGATGAGTTAAAATCAGGACACAAGCCGCAACCGCCGACGAAGAAATGACCACGATCGCCACCAGTCCTCCGACCACTCTTACGAACAAACCATTTAGGACAGAAATTTTGTCGAACTTTAAGCGAGGCGTTTTTGGCGGCAATTGTCCCTCTTGCGTTGGTCTTCAAGTAAATGGCGGGAACGCATTTCAAGGTGAAAAAAAGGTAGACTTTGGAGGCAGCTGCCAGGGTGGACCGCCTTCTACATCAAACTGCACATTGAAGTTGTTCATTCGGATCAATGATCCAACCACAGCGCAACTCCTCAGCGAGGGGTGAAAAAATCTCTGCAAATCACTAGCAAACATGCTCCTGGTAGGTGCTAAAAAAAAGGGCGCCTTGCCCTGATATACCCATCTCCTTGCTGTATAGTCACGGATAAGATTGGGTTGGCTATCTTCTCTCCCCGTAGGAGTTCGACCCTCATTCCATCCGGAGAGCAGACCCCCGCCATGTGCAATCTTGCTGTGTTGCTTTGTTTCGATGCTTCAAAGAACAAGATTGCCTCCCTCGACGAGTAATGGCGGACATTTGTATCGCCTTCAGAACGGCTGTCTTGCCCATTAACACTGTATCCTCTCCGTCGCATCTGAGTTGATACACTAAGCAAGTTTTGGGGCTGGTTTTGATTCACCTATTTCGGTCAATCGCTCACCACAAGAACAGTATGGCCATTTGATGTCATCAATACTAACGAAATGAGCTGTTGCGAACTCTAGGCAGACGGATACTCTAGTTGAGTTATGATCAAGGCATTGAACAAAACTTGTCACCCCAAAGAATCGTCTACATGAGCTTCCCCACTCTCCAAAGGGCTTGCACAAAGTGACACGATCCATATGGAACGCGCGAACTCGGCTGTCTTTCAAATTGATGCCCAACGGGACTCACAATCACCCACACAGGTTTGCAAGGCATATTACGAGGGCCCCGGAACTGCATTGAAAAAATGGCAATGTCTGAAGTCGGCATGTCGCAGCACCCGCCGACATTTGAGGTTGGACTGTGATCGGTGTGCAACGTTATAACTGTCCTCAAGCCACCAGCATCAACGAGCAGCCTCCCGCTGTCATATGCATGTCAAATGCAGTCGTGGTGTAACAGAGGTCCCCATTGCAACATGCGGCGCAAGGCAATGGGATTTCGCTGAACAATAGCAGCTGGTCGCAGCCATTCGAGAGGCAGGGCACAGCGTCTAATTGGGAAATTTTCCTTTCCTAGACGGCATTGTCACCCATCGGGAACAGGTGTTTGATGGGCTCAAGCAGAGCAGTCGCCGTGTCGTACTGCCAGTGGCAATCTGCGAATCTCAAAAGAATGCAGGGGATATAAGCACACTACATACCCTTCTGATCACATTTTCCTGGGTTCATGTCAGGCGTGATGGCGCCTCCCATCTCTTAAGCGCACTAGAGTCTGTTGGAAAATGGGGCTATGACAATTATTTGCCAACCTCTGGCCCTGTCTCCGCTCATTCTCATGTGCTGGGTAACACTGGATCAATCCAAGTGTTAATGCAAGCGATTGAAACAGGGGGTCAACAGCCAACCGTTGTTGGTTTCTTTGCAACCGGCCTGCTTGTCTCCGCATGACAGCCCATCCCCCGACAGCCACAGCCTTCCTCAGCACCAGAGCAGTTGGCCGGCCAGGATCTTCTGAGGATGCAGCAGTAGCAACTTCGGACATCCGCTCAAAGATCCTGCATACAGCACCTCTTTCGCGCCAAAGGGGTCCGGAGCTGGAATTGTTAGTGCACAGCCGACGATGGCTTGGAAAGCATGAAGGGAAGGCCACAGTTTCCTCAGGCGGCTGTCGTCGGCCTAATGGAATGGCCCTGCAACAGTTAGTTGCTAACTCTCACAGCGGACCAGATGGAAACTGTAATGGTCTTGTTGCACAGAGCCATACTGTAGGCTAGCACCGCCTGCTGCGCTCGCAAGCAACATCGAGCTTTGCAAAGCCACAGTGTCTTACACTTCTCAATCTCCCACATTCGTTAACGTGGCCAAAAGCTGTCTCGGCCTCGACTTGTTGCCGCAAAAAGGCCGTTCGTATGTCACCGTGCAAGGTAACCTGGGAGGTGGAACTTGGTCCACAACCGAGACATTAAGCGCCTCCAACGGATATTGATTATTACCGTAATCACTGTGCGCAGGCTCCTGCACAACCGTTGAGAAATTGTGACACAGCTGCATAAGCGAAGCCTGCCACAATGGGATGTATTCCAAGGTGACTACCGCCGCGCACCTTGGCAATTTCGGCCTTCGAATAGTGCAAAGAAATGCAGAAGCCAATGACAGCGAACATGGAGGATCTGGTACACACGCACCATCACACCTAGAAGGCGTGCCTCAAGGACTGCTTGTGCGACGTCGCTTGCGTGAGGATAGAATCCGTCGGCCGCCGGGACAGAACGGAGGCTGGATATTCGTTTCTCCTTCTTGTAAGTCTGAAGGCAAGGTTTACCGGTGTGGCTGGCGCTAGGACATGCAGGAGATCAATGATCGTGGGATCGCGCACGGGCCGCGACCCACGACCCAGATTGAGGGCCTGTTCGCACCCAAGTGCCGTAGCGATGCCGGTGGCACTCAGCCTTCAGAAGGATCAGACCACCTGTCTGGCGGGCCCGACGCCCGACGCCCAATCCCCGGCCGCGCAGAGTCGCATGGACTCCGGTGGGTCGGCTTGCAGTGCCAGTCTTGGGCGTTACCGATCGCGATTCGGACGGGTTGGAATCGGTGGCCACGTGCTAAGTGGCGTCCAGTCGATGACGGGACAAAAAGGAGGCAGCACTCACGTCCGCTCCAAAAGCCTTTGCTGCCTATCGACAGGACCATACACTCCCACGCTACAAGACTTGATTGTGTGATGCACCAGGGTACATTGTGGTCATGAGTGACGCCCTTCTGTGTGCCCTAGAGTTCAAGCTTATCCTGGTCCACAAGTGCGTACAATTTACTAGACGCTCGAAGGTACTGACCGTGCGGGCCACATGCCGCATTTTCATCAGATCGCCAATCGGTTACGGAGTGCGAGCCGAGATTCCATCACTCAAGCAGTGGTGGAGGTTTCGGTCAGGTAGAGATGGTTTGTTATTCTAAGCCCAGATTCCCTGCCATCCAGCGTCATTGCGGAGTAATGGATGCCCGTGGCGGTTCGATTGAGTTTCACTGACAAGAGCCGCTCCACGCATGTCAGACGTCCGTGTAGCACAGTCTCAGTGTGTCCACGCAAAGGGCTGTGTTGTTGAAAACCGTAGCTTGGGATGAAGACTTATTTTCGTGGAACGTGGTGAAAATATAGCCATCTGAAAAGTCCGAATCAGAAGCACATCAATCCAGGCCATAGCACGTTAATCTCGTGAGGTTAGAGTTGTTCGGGCTGGTCTGTGATCTCAGCTTGTCAATCACTTGTCCTGTGAATAAGCTCGATTCATTCAAGTGACACAACATTCCAGAGGTAGGGCCAGAGGTTAGAGGTACCAGGTAGGGACGGAGGATGCAAGATTCCTGACAGCTGTCAGCGTGCAACCACCCGGGTGGCACAAACCAATGCCGCAATATTTTCGCACATGTTTTACCAACAGACACCCGGGACCAAAAGCACGCTCGATAGGGTCAACGGTTCCATGTCCTTGTTGTAGCGAGCAATGAGGCATAGAACGATGAGGAGTGTCCATCTTCTGAACCCATTTCATCTGGACCGTTGCACTTCTCGCTTGGCCAATGTCCCCGACGCATTTCTTCCGAGCATAACCAGTAATGATTCATTGTGCTCCCGACCGTCCAGCCAACTAAGGGGAATAGTGCTCTCCTTTCAAATCACTGCAGAGATTACGGACCCAATATTGTGTAAGGAGGGATGCATCGTACTCACCTGCCAACCATGTTCACAGCAAAGGGCGGTAGAGATAGGCGAGCTGAGTTGAGGAGTCTGGGCACTCCTCCCAGATAGTTGGACTAGCATGCGTGAGAGGAGTTCGTCTCTCCCACAGTAGGTGGTGGGGAAGAGTAATGACCCGTAGATAGAAGTTTAAATGCTTCAAAGTTTCCAGGGTAAGGGATCTGGCTGCGATTATACGCGGCTGGCACGATCGATCTGGGAACGGGAAGGGTACAGACAGCAGGTGGATGTGGGCAATTGAGTTGTAATCTCCACGTGGAGCCGCCCGACCGTACTTACTGCCTTATTACTGGACAGTGTACACTGGCCTTCGACTTGAGCATTGGACGGGATAGCCGTACAATGTCGTACACAATTTTTGCCGTTCATTGCATTGCCGATGGGTGACGGTAGTCCAGCAAATGTCCCATTTGTTGAGGCAGAGCTCCTGCCCGAGATCACTGAAACGAGGGAGTTCAATAATACCCTTGGTGGGAAGCCAAGCGAGCATGAGCCTGGCCGGCGCAACTGTCGTTGACTCGTCAAGTGAAATCAGCCTACAGACACGGGCGAGTCGGAGTGTCGGGTCAGACTACCAGGTAGGATCAAGATAGCTGGAGCCATATTGAAACTCGCCCCAGGAAGCAACTGCTGAGTGCCTAGAGCGGTCGGTAATCTGGTACCTACCTTGCAGGTGATGGCTTGGCGGTCTTGTGTCCTATTCTCGCATTGAAGGTATTCAGGGTCTTTTAGGAAGCGATACAGGAACAAAATGGGACAAAACACTGAGGTCACCAAATGTCAGGCAAAGCCAAGTGCAAACTTGAGAGAATGCCTAGTAGCGCGTGTAAGGTTCATGGAGTTTCGAGAGGCTTGTAGTGGCGGCTGAGGCGTCCTCGCTTAGCATGGGATGAAGCAGGGTGGTGGAGGTGTTTTCCCTTGATTGTGAAGGGGCCGGCCCCAAGCAAGTCGAGTCGAGCGACGCGAGGGTCTGAGCGATTGACTAAGGAGACCTTCCTCGATGTAGTAATCCTATCGCTGTCAGGCCGGTGGAGGAACGCAGGACGCAGCTTCGGAGATATGTCGCTGTTGGAGGCTTTCTCAGCCTCATGATGGATCTGACACGAATCTCAGACACTCGCGTAACAACGTAGGAGGATTGAATGCACGGCGGAGAATAGAAGCGCAGGAAGGGGAAAAGATGTTTTGTAGTCGCAGCTGCGGCAGATCGCGGAGAGGAGACTGCAACGAACTGGAACAATGGCAAGTTCCTAGATCATGCTTAGCACGGCCCTCAGGTACCTGCTTTAGGCGCTGGGTCTCCACCAGGCGAGATGTACTGGCGGTCCTTGATGGGAAATACCGGCCCTTCAAGTTTTCTGACCAAGTCACCGTGCGAGCAGCAAATGTCTTGACATGGCTTGTTTTCGTCTCAGCAGTGCCCCTAGGGCAGTAGTAGTAGACTAGCCGAAGGCCGGCCCAACTCGAAGTGATAAACTTGAAGGTGTAGACCGCCTTGGAGGAAAATATGCACTAGGTGCGTAGGCGACCAAGGATCGAGTTTCATGCTGTAACGGCATAGCTACCTTACCTAGGGACTTTTAGGTACCTACCGAATACCTAGTATCTGGGACCTGTATCTTCGAGCACCAGTAGGGCACCCATCCGACTGGCACCATCTCACCCAGATTGACTCTCTGTGTCGATTCGATTATCTGCCAGATACTGTGGACACATCTAAAGGTATAGAGTGATTATGGGTGTGGCGGACCCTAACTTGAAGGCGTCTGTCGATAACCCAGGTAGGGATGTATGGTGTGCTCATACAAAATTGCTCCCACCCACACCACGGCTTCCATCCAGCCCAGGTCCCTACCACTACCGTAAGCATGTTGAAGTCCAGCCATGCCAGAAGAGCGTACAGTGGTATTTCGTCTACTAGTAGGGTGTCACAAAGGAATGCAATCCCTGGAGCATACCATGATCGTGCTCCTCGTCACCATGACTATCACCATCATCGGCGGCGGCGCACCGCATCGCCCATCCACACCCGCCCCCCCTTCTCCCCGTCTACCTGATCTACCTGATTCTGGGCTAGTAGCATCGCCCATCCATTGCATGATCACCCGCCAACCAGCTAGCCAGCAGCCCGCCAGACAGGCCCAAGGCCCCAGGGAAGGCCTAAGGAGCCCCAGGCTCCAGTAAACCCTGCCCCTGGGCCCCTGTCTGCGGTTTGTCAAGATTCAGAGCAAAGCACCCAGCGCTCCACCCGCTTTGTCTTGTCCGGGCAGGGATCCAAACGCTATCTGCCTCCAAACCGAACAGACACAACTCCCCCATCGCAGCAGCAGCGAAACCAAACCTGGGCTCTGAATCCACCTGGCATGCTTCCCAGAGTCTTCCCGACCCACGGCGCCCTCACAACTGGCACTGATGTGTCTTTGTTAGCAATACCCGCGTCAGACCTCCCTTGGTGGCTCGTTGGCGGTCCCGGGTGGCATCTGACTCGTCGGCCCATCGTCCAGTGTCCACCGCGACGGCCAAAGTGCCCACAGCCCTGCTTAGTGCGATCTCTCGATCTTTTCTCCGCCCACCTCGCTCTCTAAGACTTGCTCATCTTCCCATTCTCACCACCGTCACCATCCTCTCGACCCGAGGCCCGTCCAATCCCGCGACTTACTTTCCAGATCTCCCATCTGACCATATCTACCCTCATTCCAGACTTCCTTCCACGCTGAATATTCCATCAAGGTCGTCAACAACGCATCTCACCCTCTCGATCGTTCGTACGCGTCTCCCTGACGAGATCGTGGGCTATTCGATCGAGCCCCGGGAAGCGGTGCGCCGGAGGAGGTTCGCAGCCACGCCCATCACCCGCCCGCAATCTGTTGCTACCCCGATAGTTTCGCATTCCGAAGGCCGATAGTTCCAGTCGAGAGGCACTGAAGAAGGGTGTTGGTAGAACATTCGATCGGTAACCATTACTCACACATCCAGTGGACGGTCGGTGCACGCCACGGGGGATAGTTGGTCTCGAGATAATCGAGTGATTGTATATTGAGGAGGAATACCGGGCTCGTCTGTCCACATGATCGAAGGGGCTGTAATCGCGGCATAACGATCATTAGCTGCTGAGAGAAATTTCCACGTCGATGGCCACGATGGCGACGGTTGACGCTGGTGCCAGGCCTAGGTATGCTTGACTTCTGCAACCCGAGCTTCTCAAGAACTTGAACGGACGCTGACTCCAGGGCACAGAGACACACTGCCTCCTATCAGTCACCTTGACATGGCCAAGCTTAACAATGAAAAGAACGACCATGCCAGGTTTTCGCTGACGAATGGTCTGAGCATTTCTACTGCACCTCTGGCAAGTCCAACGACAGCAATGTACCCCGGCCCTCCGCCGCCTTATTCTTCTGCTGCTCCTGCAACGGGATCTAATGGTGCGATGTCCGGTTACATCTCCCCTCCCGAGTCTACTACAAGACGCTCTACACGAGATGATGGCGTCTCTCCAGCCGTTTCCAAGTCGTTACCTTCCATACATGAAGCACTTGGAGGCGATCAGCCCATTGCGTTTTCAGGGCCATTGTCCGCTACATCGCAACACCAGTCTCTTTCAACGCCTTCGACTGCGGCCCCTCCATCCTTCTCGGAAGGACCCAAAGGCCCTGCAAACCCGTTTTCTCAACCGCCGGCCGGGCCACCGGTGTTGAGGGATGTCTTCTCCGGGTCTCAATCCAATGGCATGGCACCATCAGATTCGCAGACTACGGCACCATCCTATCCTCCTACGACCGCCCCGGATCCGCGTCAAACAGTGTCTCAGCACTTTGGGTATCCCGGATCTCCCAGGTCGCAGCCCCCTTCCACCTTCCGATCTTCTTCGTTGGCGAATACATCTTTCAACAATCACAATGATCAGCAGCCTGCCGCTTCACCCCAGACTTATGAGCCACCTCGGCAACCACCACAGTCGTTTCCGTCCTATAACAACGCTCCGGCGACGACCGTGCCTGCTCCTCCGCATGAGCCATTCCACAAATTCTCGGCCGTGCCCAAACCGCCTGATCCTCGGGCGACTTATCGGAAGACTTCCGATGATGTCCAGTACAGTGAAACGGTAAAGAGACACCTGGACGTGTATGACGCCCAGTTAGGATTCAACGAAGTATGCGAACCGCGCCTGCGAAAGATGACAAACAGCTAACATGTTACAGATCGGCGAGGCGTCTGCCCGGACTCTTGACTTCTCACGCACCTGGGGTCTACGGTATCATCAAGGCAGTCAATCAGGTTACTTTCACGAGTCATTGCCAGGAGTGGCTGAAGTGGACGAAATTCTGCGGCATTCGCACCGGGTTGTGGAGAATTTGACACACCTGCGGGAATTAGCCGCTGCCCAAGAAGCCGCCTTGTCTGAACAGCGTGCCCGACAGACCACTCGCAACCATCCGGAGGAAGATTATACCAATGTCCCAGAAGAATATAGAAGTGGAGGAGATGCCAAAAAACGTCGAGGAGTAAGTATCCTGATAGGTAGCTGCTGCAGCGAAGCTAATTCATTACAGAAAGCAGCACCTCCTGGACGATGCCACAGCTGTAACCGTGCCGAAACGCCGGAGTGGCGGCGTGGCCCTGACGGAGCTCGCACACTGTGCAATGCCTGCGGCTTACACTACGCCAAACTTACTCGGAAAATGGGACACAACAAGGCCGCCGCCATGACAGGCTCCAACCTTCGGCCCAAGAACCTCGACTCTACCAGACCGTGAATGTCGGCCTTGTGTTGATGGCGACCTACAACAGCGGCCCCAGAATCTGACGAAGATAAGATATTCTTAACGACGAAAATAATTCTCGGTATATACTCCATCTCGTTCAGGAGACGATGACCACGATTTCATTGGTGAATACAAGGGTTTTTCTTTGGACGAAAATGTCTCAACAGGAGTTGGCGGCAGTGTGTGATAACAGCATTGCAGTGCCTGGCAACGTACGAGAGCGGCGCATTCAATGATGTGACTGTACAGAGGGCAGCCTCGGTGAGGGCACGACCAAAAGCTTTCTTTGGGAACTTGAACGGAATGGATTGGGAATGGATTGGCGTAATGTGAGCATTCGGACGCCTTTCGAGAGGCGTCTGGGAATGCAATGCTTGGGGCATGAGTTTTTGGCCGAAAGCAGATGGAAATTGTTTCTGATACCCCCAATGAGATGCCTTATTAGAGGCACATGGAGCATTTTGGGCTCAACCAGAATATGTTTTTTTGATGGTATTTGTTACGAGTCAACAACAACAAGATAGGATTTACGGGGGAATGGGTATCTGTCTGTCTGTCTGTCTGTCACAGCTGAAGCGAATTCTATGGTGTGCCAAAGTGGTCGACAGAAGCGAGGGGATCATGGCCGAGATGGATTCATCCGCTGTCCGTGGTTGTTGACACTTTGGGATGGGCCAGCTCAGCCGATGCTTCTCTGTCTGTCCGTCTGTCAGCCACCTCTGCAGAGCTGAGCGGTGCCTTGCACAAGCACTGACTGGCAGTGCAGCAGCAGATGCAGTGGCGGCAAAACCAGGATGGCAACAACAAATGAGAGACAGTTCGTTCATACATTGCAGACAGCAGGTCTTGCAGCATGTTCACACACACTCTGACTGGCGTTGCTACTAGTATCGTTCTCTGTGCTTCCGGGCATTTGTTCCCGCCAACCGAATCAAGTGGCTCTCAGATTCGATCATGGTCGCTGGCACTACAGCTCGAACAAGTGGCACTTGTGGTATCTTTGGTTTAATTACCTTACTACCAGGTACTGTACCATGCCGTATGAATCCGAGCCTGGGCCTGAGCCCGAGCCCCCTTACAGTTGGCGGTTGCTCACGTGTCTAGACTTGTAAGCCGACGGTCCGGGGGCGAAAACCGCCTGCCAGGACGACCAGTAGCTTCTACCAGTCGTAGATGCGTTGACGGACGAGTTTCCACTCCTGTTAGACGATGCGATGGATCGAGATTGACGGAGGCAGGGCGAAGCAGTATTCGTTGTATTTGGTGAGCGCTCCACCTTTCGGGTCTCCCGGTCGATGCAGTAGTGAGGATGACTAGCGGACAACAGGCACTGCAGTGCGGTGATTGTGTTTCATACAGCAGTGCAGTTGCTGTAGCCACAAAGCAGAGGGCACCCAAGGAAATGACAGACGGCTCAACCAACTTCATCCGAACTTGAACTCCTATACGCCGCGAGGTAAGGTGTCGTATGTACAATGTTGTAAGTGGTGGTAGCGCCACTGCAGCAGCACCACTGCAGCAGCACCACTGCAGGGCCTCTCACCAACTTGCAAAACCCCCAGTCGCTCGGTGTTGCATCGAGTGTGCGAGTGCCAGTCACGGTGTCCCAGTGTCAGACCACTTGTCCAGCCCTCAATACCGACCACGAATGAATAAAATACACGGATGCAATCCATGCCTTGGGTGTTGACTCGCAAAGGCGGCAGCGATCCGGCATTCGATGACATGCTCTGCTGCATTGCACAATAATTGCACACCTTCACCTTGCAGCTTCGACTGCCCTGCAAGTCCGCCCCGTCCCATCGCATCCCATCCGATCCCACTGGAGCCGAACAGGCCCCTCGTCGGCCTTGACGACCTGTTGGTTGGATAGGTAGACGAGAATATGGAAACACTTAGCTAATTTACTACGGTACTGTACTAGTGGGTAGAGGCTGGAGCACAGCACAGCAAGGGTCACTGCAGCTGTGAGCAGATCAACAGACGGCGCCCGTTGGGATGTCGTCTCGCCCGTATTGATTGATCAGCACGCCGCTCACGCACGCACGCAGCCATAACAACCGGCTCTCATCTCGTCTGGTCTCATTACATTATGTCTTTTTGCCGGACAGACGGGGCCGACAAGAGTCCCTGTGTTGGTGCTCTGGATGCCACTACCTGCTATGACGCACCCAGTCAGTCTTGCAAGTCTGGACAGACAGATAGTCCGATGCCAGACGGGAAGCGGGAGCGAGGATGCTACCATGCTGACCACTGAGGGTGCTGTCGTTCCGATCCTGGGGGCACACAATCCAGCTTGCAGTGGTGTCTGTCCACACCATGGCCGCCCGTGTGTGGTGGTGCTGTCAATTAATGTACAGTACTACTAGTATAGCCGTACCCTGAGAGCACGATATCATGGACAGCCATGTTTGACGAGACGATCCATCCAACCAAGTTCATGCATTTGCCCAGCGGGTAGGTAACGATCTATTCATTCGGTAGCCCACTGCAGAACAATCTAGATCGTTTGAACATCTTTGAAAGTCTCCCCTATGTGCAAATAGACGGACGGACCTTATCTACATACCCTCATCTCATGGTCCGGGGGAGCTGGAGCTGCTGATCGGAAGATCTCCGGAGTAGTCCGCTGGCGATCGGCTGGATCTGCTCGGGAAGATCCCTTATGCATTGGGAAGCTTCTGCCCAACCTCCGAAGGGGATACGACGCCGTAGAGAGATTGCAAAACGCACCGTAGTGCTGGCTGCTGGGTGTTGCTTTGTTGTCGGGTTGTGCGGTTGCGTGAGCGGAATGGGGGACAATATTCGATGAAGAGGGACGCAGGTGCCTTTGGGAATGAGCATACTGTACGAAAACCGAACTTGAATCGTTTCGGTGGTGAGCAGGGGTTCACTCGTGTCTCGTATACAATAGTAATGGCGGTGACTGCCCTTCAATTACAACTACAATCATTCGAGTTGGGGGCGACACGAACAATAATCATGAAATCAAGGAATCTGTCGTCGTGGTGATTTCCAACTGTGCTGTTCAAGTTCTGGACCGTGACTGTCAGTGACCATCGCTCCCTATACCAGGTACTACTACTCGTCAATCGGCACCAAAGTCCAATTTCACATGAGTGACAGTGCCGATTTTCCGTTCCATTGTCCCCCTGTGTTTGATCGACCGTCTCGCTTGACCACTTCCATCACAATACAAGTGACAGTGCGCGGCGTAGAAGCGCCGTTCAAGCAAGGCTTCAGGGACTCGTCGCAGGACTACAGGGTACGTATTCGCGTTCGTATACTATCCTTCCTTTAGCATGCAAGCCTCCAACTCGAAGTGGTGTTTGAAAAGGCTGGAGTCTCTCATGGACGCTTCCAGGCGCAGCCACCGGCACAGATTCAGAAATCCCATGCCGCAGCGATAGGGCAGAGACAGGGTTGAAGCAAGGCGCATGCAGTGCTGCTGCAGGGCGCAGGCTGCCTACAATAATAATGTCTACTATATGAGTGATTGGGCGTGTGATAACGGCTTGATCATCCCAGCATGAGGAAGCCCTTGTCTCAGACCTCGATAGCACTGGCAGCCTACATTGTATCTCCCCTCCGTCGGCACAACTAACTACCTTACTGCTAGCTACCACCACACGACTACACCCACTATTACGAAAGGGCATCTCTCACTGCCATCCACCATCCTGCATCCGGGACCCTCGCAGCGAGCTGCCCTGGGAGAAGGGAGAGCCCTGCATCGCTGAACCAACTACATTGTATGCTCCTGTGTTTTTGGAACACGCCCCGCTCCGACACAGTCGCTTACCGTCTTTGCGATGGCCTGGCGCGCGCCACATCTGCCATACTACTACAAACCGACCCTGAAAATCAACGCCATCGTGCTGCTACCGCGAGAAACATTGAATACTTGAGACGTACGTTCTTGTACGGTTACCATAGTAGTATGGAAAACGCTCTCGTAACAAGGCGGGTCCATCGGTGGGCGAGCCGTTGGCGGTCAAACTTGAACAACAACAATAGCCGGACGTTTCCATCCAGCTAACCCAAACCTGGCTGCTGGGTGCCCTTTGAAGCAAGGAGCTTTGGGCAGCTGCTCTCCACTCTGATCCAAACGGTCCCAAACGTCCCCGCGGCGGTGCCAAATGATGTTCAGCCGTACGGCTCCAGGGGGTCGTTTGGGAGAAAAAATGCTAGGCATCCCATTCGTCAGCCCACACCCACCCATCTCTCTCACTTTTCTTGAAAGCTCCTGTCAAAATACGATTGAAGTCTGGCGTGATCGAAGATCGCTGCCGTCTTTTCCCACCCTTTGCCCGCTCGCCTCAACTTGCTCGGTGCACTGGCCAGTACTGGGCTTCTCTGAAGCTTTAACCGAGATGAGATGTGCAGCCAAATCGCTCGAAACGGAAGTATCTCCATGATCTATTCTCCAGAACGGCGTGCCTGGGCACGGCATCTGCCATTGTCTTGTCTTTTTTTTCCACCTGACTCGTGCTATTTCTGGTCTGACGCTTTGGAAACTTCCGCGATCACTGCAAGGGATGGGCAGCTCGTGACATGCTTCCGTGGATGCGGTCCACCAACTGTCTTTGAAAATCCGCCCTGGGTCAGTGAGATGGAGATGGAGAGAGAAGACTGCCTCTGTGAACATCACTTGGCAAAGCCCTTTGTCTCTCGTGTCCTAAGCAGGATGAGGAAAATGTACTCTTTCTGTCGCGCTAACTTAACGCAGCCTTGGGGGCCACATAGGGGCTACACTGCTAAAGTATCCAACACCATATCCCAGTCAAGAGTGACAGATCTTCTGGGGAAGGGGAAGTTCCTTAGCCGAGATGGAATATTCCGCAGAATTTGCTCATACGCTATACAACAAGGCATTTCCGGACAGCGCTGCCAGTGCCGAGCCGCCGGGACTTTGTTTTGATGCCAGGCGCCGGCCTAGACAGCTCGAATCGAAGAGTTCAAAACGGTCTCGGTAATCGATCAGACGAGCAACCCCCCAGGACCCGTGCGCCTCATGAGAATGAAACTTGAATATGGACGGTCCCATCGCAATGCTGGCCCAAATGTAATCACCGAGCCGAACGACAGCAGCAGCTTGTTCCGATATACTATGCCTCAGCCTTTGAGAAATCAGGGTACTGGATACATGTATTGATGGGGATATGCGCCGGTCAGTCTGCTGACTCTGTCCTTTTGACCTCTGTAAGTTGTTTGCGGTAGGCACTGTGCAGTAGGTACTGTAGATACGGCGCGCGCTGTCCCGGAGAGTCGTCCTTTTGTTCGATCTACTTGCTCCTACTTGCAAGTATGACCGGCCGCGGACAAGAACGAGGTCATGCTGGATCTTCCTTCACATTGCTGCTGCTGCTGCTGCTGCTGCTGCTGGTGCCATAGCTCACTGTGTCGGGACGAAAGTAAGGACCGCCAAAAGAGAGGAGACGACAGACAGGAACAGGAACAGGAACAGGAACAGGAACAGGAACAGGAACAGGAACAGGAACAGGAACAGGAACAGGAACAGGAACAGGAACAGGAACAGGAAC